>NW_027507263.1:0-60904 GCF_052324685.1 Brachyhypopomus gauderio | reverse complement strand
CGGGTCCTTGAAATCCTTGAAAGTTTGTGAATCTGAAAAAATAAGTTCAAGGCCCTGGAAAGTTTTTGAAAACAGGCATAAAAGACAGCCGTCCTTGACGGTCCTTGAAATATTTTAGAGGGTTTGAAATTTCACATGGATGAAGACCGCGGTCACAGAATAATAGGGCACAGTTGGTAAGGAAGTCAATATTTACAAAAGATTGCTATGAAAAAGATTGCCATGATGTTTTAAATTTCTCATCCTTTGTTGAAAAAATATGATCTGATATGAGTTGTTATAAAGATTTAAAGAAAGTCTGCAAAGTGATTCCTTTAACATTTTATATTCAGAGTTGACTGTTTCGATGCCCATGTTAAAAGTGAATGACTGTTGAGTTCAAGTGTAATAACAAGATTATCACTGATGGTATGAGACAAAAGATATAATAGATATTCTTTCAAGAAACATCCTAATAAAAATTATAAAACCACAAAGGCTTGTCAAATGGCTCATGTCTTCTAAAGTAAAAGAGACTCATTTCAAAATAATAAATAAGATATATCCTGTAGCCATGTTTCTTGAAAGAAGAGTTAAACTTGATGTGGATTAATGGACCTTTTTTAAGTCAGAAGATGAATCCCAGGAGCATATGTTTTTCCATCTCAATATTTACAAAGTTTTTGCATGGACACTAGAAACTGGATTAATCTCAAACTTCTTTCTTTTGATACCATTATACTTCAGTTCGAATTTCTCTGATTCCATAAATTCACTACCATAGGTGGAGTGGTTAAAAGGCTGTTCTCTTTATGAATGAATATTATTCTTTATTAAGTAGATTTAAAAACTATGCTAGAATCATCTCACGCCAGATTTCTCTAGAAATCTATAGTTCTAATCTCATTATATGGCTTTGCTCCTCTGTTTTATGTATGTACTGTATGTGTATATGCATATGTGTATTATTGTTATTATTATTATTATTTGTCTACTGTCAACGTGTCATTATTTTGCCAGCACAAGTTCATTTAAAATTACATTGATTCTACAGGGCCTATGCTGACTTTTACTTGGCAAAGTTTGGTCATTCTCCTGTAGAGAAATTTGTTTGTTTGTTCAGCACCGAAAGCAAGTGTTTCCTGTAGGTAGTTGTTGATCCTTCAACAACTATAGCCATTTTACGTGAATGTCGTCATCTCAGATGTGCATTGCTAAATTGCCAGTCATGCACAGAAAATTTCAGGATGCATGGCTTGAAATGACATTCAGTCTTTTGAATTTGCGTTGTATTAACATCGTTTTTTGATAACATATTCAGGGGTAAGAGTAGGTAAATGCTGGCAGGTGCTGTCCTTGAATTTGAGGAAGTTGGTCCTGGAAAGTCATTGAAAGGTCCTTGAATTTTATGTTAACCAAGGTGTGGGAACCCTGTCTGACATTCCTGGCATATTAGCATCTGTAATAGAGGTTCTAAAATAAAACAAACCAAGGAATATGGTATTGAAGTGAATCAATATGTTCCCCCAACTGTCTACTTCAGTTTGAGCCATGAATTATCATTTCCCTATATGTACAACCTGAGATATCTAGTTTTATAGTGGACTATGTCGGGAATCTGAGGAATTTTTAAAATGTCCGCCTGGAATGTGTGCACAATAGAGTTAAAATGATCTAAAAAGATGAGCTTCTGAACAAAAATACTGGATATGACTGATTCGTTTTTGATCAGTGTATCTTAATAATCCATCTACTGTCTTTGCAGGTTTGCAACCTACAACCACCTGATGGCCTTCTGGGAACTGATTGAACCTGCAACACATCAGATGATACGGGTCACCAACTCCAAACCTACTTTCTTAATTGGAATGGCACCCCATAGTGCCATAACCTTTGTGTCTGGACTCTATGCTGGGTCTATTAGTGACAGGGAGATGTTCAGACAGTCAGGAATTATTCCTCTACTTACCCATGACATGGCAATAATGGTGGATAAGGGCTTCCTGGTAGACGATCTTGTACCATGTAAGATCCACAGGCCAGTTTTCCTGAAAAGGTGCACACGAATGTCTGCACATGACGTAAAACACACACAGTCCGTAGCCAGGCTCAGGGTACATGTTGAACGGTGCATCCGACAAGTAAAGGAGCACAAATTGTTTGACACCGTCATCCCCATGTCTATTTCAGGCAGCATAAATCAGCTATTTACTGTATCTTGTCTGCTTGTGAACTATCAGAATGGACCACTTGTAAAGACATGGAGCAAATTTTATAATGTATGCATTTAAATATCGAAAATATGTAAATATGTTTTGATGCTTTATTATTACTGGTCTTAATAACCTGCTGTAATAAACCTTGGCTTGGAGAATCAAAAATCCTTCTCATATTTTTTTTATGTCTGCACTTAAAGGAAGACATAAAAACAGTGGAATTAATCCATTGACAGAAAAAACAAACAAATCACTTCTTAATGAACAACAGATAATTAATCTGACACTATACAGGTAATCATTGTATTTATGTTTTACTGCAAACACTTTTGTATGTAATGGTAAAAGAAAAAATGATCCGCTTTTTCTCTAATGGTGTGCATCACTTTTTGATTTTTGTAAACTCGCTCAACTAGTGTGTCCTCCTGAGCACACACAACAAAATCACACCATTCTAAACCAGTCAAGAGGATCTGTCCCTGAACTTGCCAGCAGTACTTGTGTTGCCTCCGAAGTTTCAAAGCACCGCTTGACATTTTCAGATAGGGGCAGTCCACATAACTCTGAATGTTGGGGCATTTGACTTCTAAGAGTCCAAATGGTGGATTCTCAGAGGGATCGAAGATTACTCCATCAGGGGAACAACCCAGCCATGGAGCATCAGGGTGAATGACAAACCCACATGGTGAATAATTCACATTTTTCAGAATGCAGTACTCTTGAACTGCAACTGGCTCCATATGAATTCCTCCCCTCATGTCCTTGGTCTGGACAGTTCCCCTGTAGATTCTCTCTGCCAAATTCTCTGCAGAAGTATGTCCTCGAACATGGTTTGCCTCATGGAAACGTGTAGATCAGGCATGTCAAACTCAGTTTGGCTGTGGGGCCGGATCCAGACCTTCTGTTCTCAGGTGAGCCGGATCAGTAACTACAAATCAACTCCAAATATTTAGCTTTATTTTTCAGTACTATGCTTTATCATTCAGCCTACATTTTTAGCCTACCCTACATATTATAATCATGGATGAAAAGGGATCTTTTCTAAGCACAACACATTAAAACAATGAAAAAAAAAAGATTTTCATGTTTGACGGTGAATGTGTTAACAACTGGTTTATTTTAACAGTTGAGTGAATGCAGTTTTATACCTGAAGCAACTCACCACATTAACAAACTCAAGTGGGAGCTATGAAAAAAATATTTTCGCCTTAATAGTCATACTGCTTTGAAATAAATAAAAAAATAAATACAAATAAAAGTTATAGCAGTGCATGGGTAATAAAATTAGACTACATCAGATCAAACTACTAGGCTGGGCCTACTGAAGCTGAGAACATACTGCACAATATTAATTATCTTTAATATGAAACCAGATGAATCTTATTTTTAATGATCTGTATTCATGAGTGCAAACAAATTTCGTGTCATCACACTTTTTTTCTCTCTCTCTCACTGCATTCCTGCAGTCTACTTGCTGCTGCTGGCTCCTGTAACTTGGCATCTTTTTGCCTTCACAAGTGCATCGATATTAGGTGTCAAATCCTGAGTAGCAGCACATTTAACAATGTCATTCAAGTGTTTATTTGTTAACCTTGAGCGCTGCTTTGTTTTATTATTGTTCATTACAGAGAACACCTGTTCACAAAGATAAGTAGTCCCAAACATGGATAGAACTTATGCAGCCATGGCTGTTAATTTGGGGTAACCTGGTACGAGATATTGATAAAACGTATTCATTTCCACGGACCCAAATTTATCCTTCATAGCAGAATCGCTTCATAGCGGAATTGCATCCTTTGACTGAAGCTTTAACTCGTGTCAGTGCTGCATGCTGTCATTTACTGCCCTCTAGCGACCAGAGAGAGCATTTGATTTGTATTCATTTTTTAAAAATCACAACTTTTGATAGAAATGAGCTAGAGACTTGCTTCATTTTTTGACATACTCAGAGATTTATGCCGGGCCGTATTAAATAATCCAACGGGACGGGTCCGGCCCGCGGGCCCTATGTTTCACATGCCTGCTGTACATGTTACTCTCATCTTTCTCAGACCATGCCATTCTTCACATCAACTCTGCTCCTGTGTTGCAGCTTCAATCCTCTGGCCCATGCTCAATCACACTTCCAGGGACTTAACATGCACTTCTTCCTCTTCTCACAAAACATACGCACATTCTCATCGTCCCAGCCTATAGTTTTGGATAGCAAGGGGTGCTTCAGTGGGGGCACCTGGGATGTTCACAATTTCTCTCACTGCTGCTGGCTTATGATGGAATGAAACCACACTCCCTGCCTCTACAGGCCCAAAAGCACATTCAACTAATGGGACTGCAGTTCACATCCCCATTGTTGTAACCAGAGGGGCAATTACAGGACTAAAACTTCTTATAGACCTCTGACACTCTTAGCATGGCAACATTGGGCATTTCTCCATCCAAACGCTTTATAATGTGAACTTCTGAAAAATATTAAAAGCAAAAACGTGTATAACCATTAAATCAAATTACTGCCACAATATAATCTAAACTTCATTACACATCACATGGATCAAAGGTAATATTTTTTTATTTTTTTATTTGCCTTTATTTAACCAGGTTAGTCCCTTGAGATACAAGATCCCTTTTACAAGAGAGACCTGGCCAAGAGAGACCGAGCAGCAGCACAAATTACAACATTCAAGATACATTCAAAATCTCACATAAAATTTATTAAAACACGCACACACAGATGATCTGGACCTGACTGATTTTATCAGAGTCTTAAATCTGTTCAAAGAAACAAGGTCCTTGATTTTTATATCAGCCTGTAACCGGTTCCATGTGTATGGAGCAGCAAAACTAAAAGCAGTCTTTCCTAGCTCTGTTCGAGCTCTAGGAACAGCAAGTTGCAAAAACTCACTCGAACGAAGACTGAGCAGACTTTGCCTTCTATTCAGAAGACAACATAAATAATTAGGCAAATTCCCAATTAGTGCTTTGTAAATAAAAACATACCAATGTGCAAAACGTCGTGCCTGCAACAAAGTCCAATTCACTTTTGTGTATAACAAACAATGATGAGTAAGAGGTCGACAGTTTGTTATAAATCGCAAAGCACTATGATACACACTGTCCAGTATGCTCAAACAGTGCACAGGAGCATTCATATACAAAATATCTCCATAATCTAATACAGGCATGAACGTTGCTTCAACTAACTTCTTTTTTACAATAAAAGAAAAACAAGATTTATTTCTATAATAAAAACCTAACAAAAGTCTAAGCTTTTTAATTAGATGTTGAATATAAGGTTTAAAAGATAACTTATATATATATATATATATATATATATATATATATATATATATAACCTCACACAGTCAGCAGTTGAATTCCTTGGTTTTCGAACCTCCATTTCTCCAACGGGTCCCGGCTTCACACCCTAAAAGTAGGGACACATTTAGCACTGTTTTAATGGTGGCTACATATGGATGAACATACATGTGACATACAAACTGACATGCTAGGTAACTCGCTGCTCGGTGTCTGTGCAGCTTTGGACTGGGGGTACAGCAGGAATATCTAGCTGAGAATAGTGTGCAGTCTGATAAAGAAGGGCAACCAAATGATTGCACAGGGCACATCCTGCCACACAGGAGCAATGGGTGCTCACCAAAATGACAGGGCTCGAGTGTTTTAACACCATCTAAGGAGAAAAAATATATTAAAATATCTGTTAACATTTTATTGAACAGCAGTAATTGAGCAAAAATAAATAAGTCAGGTAAAGTTTCCCAAATTAGTTGACTGTACACATCCACTTTAATTCACTGAAGGTAGAGAGATAAAATATGTAGGCACATGCAAAAGCTTGGGCACCAAATACCATGTTTTATTGATGCTATAGATTTAGTCAATGTGATTAGTGAAGGGTGTGATTGGAGATGACCACACCTTCAATATTTAATCAGCTTTGCTTATATTATGGCAGTAATCTGATGTAGTGGTTATACACTTCTATACACTTATACATTAAAGGAGTGGTTCCCAAACGTTTTCTGCCGTGCCCCCCATTAATAGATGAGAATAATTTTGCGCCCCCCACTGCGCCCAATATTTTGTTGAGTGAGAACAGGATATTTTGTTTTGCCAGAACAGGAACAACTGTATGTGAAGTCCCTGGAAGTCTTATTCAGCAAAGACCACAGGATTAAGGCTGCTTTTGCTTCTTTAGTTCAGACTGCCATATTTAAATATCTTGCGAAAAAACAGTAATTGTTATGACTGATTAGTGCATGTTTGTACATACATACATACATACATATATACACAAACACTTGTGTGTGTGTGTGTGTAACCATTGATCCTACTCTCAAGTCATGTGGCTTTTCACTTTTCCTCATAGACCTATGACAAACTGCCCTCACGCGGACCTCTCCTGTCACCTTGTTTTTCATTGACACTGTGCAGGGGGGAAGATGAATAAAAATAAAAATGTAATGATATGCTACTTACACAGCAGCTTCATAGTTAGCTAGCTAAAACAAACATCTCAATAGTAAGTAATAGCTTCTGGTCTGTCAAGGTAAATTTATTGATACAATCACTAACGTTAACATGGATACAAGGAAGCGTTTGCTAACCATACTTTATTAGATGCAGCACAATATAACTAAAAAAAGATGGCTTAATTGTCAAATTTGATCAAGCCAGTCCAAAGACATTCACAGTTAGCTCGTTAGTTTCCTGTTTACTTCCTAGAAACGTCAGCGGGCGTCATATGCCGACTTGAAGCTGATTGGTTTATGCAAAATAGTAATGCATTGTGGTAGCGAAATCTTATTTTTGCACAGGGAAAAATGGAATAATGTTTGAACAGTTAATGTAGAACTAGAATATATGTAATATAGGACTATTCTGTTTCCTAAAATATATTTAGGTTAATATACTTTTTGGCATACCGTCCTCGAGACATATATGAATTTGCAGCTCTTTATATACTGCACATACCATCTAAACCTGGTTGCCAGATTCGCGGTTTTCACTCCAAATTGGGCTTGTTTGAAACTCCTTCAAAGTTTTTCGTTTTTGGGCTACTTTTCACTTGGCCCACCGCGGGAGTTACAAGTCAACAATAACAATCGATGGCGATATAATACTTAAATAGTCTCAATTTTAACACTCTAACACTTTGGGCTACTTTTGGCTTCTGACGGGCGCATTTTACACTGACTTTGGCCGGGATATTTATGCACGACCTGCCAACCCTGGCCACACTCGCTCGTGTTGACTGCAAGTGCACCAACTTGATCAGTCCACAGAGACAAGCCGGAGCCTTACAAGTGATTGGAAGCTCTTCTAACCAATAGTTTACTTCCTTCTGAAGCTAACCAGCCCTCATTTGCCATGATTGCTCAATTATATTTTTTTATTGAGCCCTCGGAAAGTCGCGCTTCATTTCCAATGTGGGTCCGCTAGCATAGCAACATAAGCTAACCGCTAACCTTTGCTAACCTAAGCCAAGCTCCCCAGAACGCACTATTCGGCGAAACTGAAGCAGTCGTGGATTATTTTGTTCGTTTTTATTCTGATTGTGGATACTTTTGAACATAAACCGATAACTTTTTATGGAATATATGAGCAATTTTCGGCATTTTCGCCAACCCGGAAGTGAGACCGTACACCCGCTACGACGCGACTCAGTGTACACGTGAGTAAAAATTGATAATTTTTCATAAGCGATATTGTACAAAATATATATTCTAATACTAAACATTAGATTATAGACAGTATTGGAGCTTTTGAGTGCTGGAGTACTCTGTATCGTGTCGGATGCTACCGGAGTTGGCTACGGTAGCTTGGCATAGCCTGTCGGACTATATTGGACATAAATATCATAGGCCTACAGGGTTCCCACGGGTCCTTGAAATCCTTGAAAGTTTGTGAATCTGAAAAAATAAGTTCAAGGCCCTGGAAAGTTTTTGAAAACAGGCATAAAAGACAGCCGTCCTTGACGGTCCTTGAATATTTTAGAGGGTTTGAAATTTCACATGGATGAAGACCGCGGTCACAGAATAATAGGGCACAGTTGGTAAGGAAGTCAATATTTACAAAAGATTGCTATGAAAAAGATTGCCATGATGTTTTAAATTTCTCATCCTTTGTTGAAAAAATATGATCTGATATGAGTTGTTATAAAGATTTAAAGAAAGTCTGCAAAGTGATTCCTTTAACATTTTATATTCAGAGTTGACTGTTTCGATGCCCATGTTAAAAGTGAATGACTGTTGAGTTCAAGTGTAATAACAAGATTATCACTGATGGTATGAGACAAAAGATATAATAGATATTCTTTCAAGAAACATCCTAATAAAAATTATAAAACCACAAAGGCTTGTCAAATGGCTCATGTCTTCTAAAGTAAAAGAGACTCATTTCAAAATAATAAATAAGATATATCCTGTAGCCAT
Source organism: Brachyhypopomus gauderio (assembly GCF_052324685.1). Lineage (NCBI taxonomy): Eukaryota > Metazoa > Chordata > Actinopteri > Gymnotiformes > Hypopomidae > Brachyhypopomus > Brachyhypopomus gauderio. The sequence continues at coordinate 52,260 of NW_027507263.1, read as the reverse complement.
GTTTCTTGAAAGAAGAGTTAAACTTGATGTGGATTAATGGACCTTTTTTAAGTCAGAAGATGAATCCCAGGAGCATATGTTTTTCCATCTCAATATTTACAAAGTTTTTGCATGGACACTAGAAACTGGATTAATCTCAAACTTCTTTCTTTTGATACCATTATACTTCAGTTCGAATTTCTCTGATTCCATAAATTCACTACCATAGGTGGAGTGGTTAAAAGGCTGTTCTCTTTATGAATGAATATTATTCTTTATTAAGTAGATTTAAAAACTATGCTAGAATCATCTCACGCCAGATTTCTCTAGAAATCTATAGTTCTAATCTCATTATATGGCTTTGCTCCTCTGTTTTATGTATGTACTGTATGTGTATATGCATATGTGTATTATTGTTATTATTATTATTATTTGTCTACTGTCAACGTGTCATTATTTTGCCAGCACAAGTTCATTTAAAATTACATTGATTCTACAGGGCCTATGCTGACTTTTACTTGGCAAAGTTTGGTCATTCTCCTGTAGAGAAATTTGTTTGTTTGTTCAGCACCGAAAGCAAGTGTTTCCTGTAGGTAGTTGTTGATCCTTCAACAACTATAGCCATTTTACGTGAATGTCGTCATCTCAGATGTGCATTGCTAAATTGCCAGTCATGCACAGAAAATTTCAGGATGCATGGCTTGAAATGACATTCAGTCTTTTGAATTTGCGTTGTATTAACATCGTTTTTTGATAACATATTCAGGGGTAAGAGTAGGTAAATGCTGGCAGGTGCTGTCCTTGAATTTGAGGAAGTTGGTCCTGGAAAGTCATTGAAAGGTCCTTGAATTTTATGTTAACCAAGGTGTGGGAACCCTGTCTGACATTCCTGGCATATTAGCATCTGTAATAGAGGTTCTAAAATAAAACAAACCAAGGAATATGGTATTGAAGTGAATCAATATGTTCCCCCAACTGTCTACTTCAGTTTGAGCCATGAATTATCATTTCCCTATATGTACAACCTGAGATATCTAGTTTTATAGTGGACTATGTCGGGAATCTGAGGAATTTTTAAAATGTCCGCCTGGAATGTGTGCACAATAGAGTTAAAATGATCTAAAAAGATGAGCTTCTGAACAAAAATACTGGATATGACTGATTCGTTTTTGATCAGTGTATCTTAATAATCCATCTACTGTCTTTGCAGGTTTGCAACCTACAACCACCTGATGGCCTTCTGGGAACTGATTGAACCTGCAACACATCAGATGATACGGGTCACCAACTCCAAACCTACTTTCTTAATTGGAATGGCACCCCATAGTGCCATAACCTTTGTGTCTGGACTCTATGCTGGGTCTATTAGTGACAGGGAGATGTTCAGACAGTCAGGAATTATTCCTCTACTTACCCATGACATGGCAATAATGGTGGATAAGGGCTTCCTGGTAGACGATCTTGTACCATGTAAGATCCACAGGCCAGTTTTCCTGAAAAGGTGCACACGAATGTCTGCACATGACGTAAAACACACACAGTCCGTAGCCAGGCTCAGGGTACATGTTGAACGGTGCATCCGACAAGTAAAGGAGCACAAATTGTTTGACACCGTCATCCCCATGTCTATTTCAGGCAGCATAAATCAGCTATTTACTGTATCTTGTCTGCTTGTGAACTATCAGAATGGACCACTTGTAAAGACATGGAGCAAATTTTAGAATGTATGCATTTAAATATCGAAAATATGTAAATATGTTTTGATGCTTTATTATTACTGGTCTTAATAACCTGCTGTAATAAACCTTGGCTTGGAGAATCAAAAATCCTTCTCATATTTTTTTTATGTCTGCACTTAAAGGAAGACATAAAAACAGTGGAATTAATCCATTGACAGAAAAAACAAACAAATCACTTCTTAATGAACAACAGATAATTAATCTGACACTATACAGGTAATCATTGTATTTATGTTTTACTGCAAACACTTTTGTATGTAATGGTAAAAGAAAAAATGATCCGCTTTTTCTCTAATGGTGTGCATCACTTCTTGATTTTTGTAAACTCGCTCAACTAGTGTGTCCTCCTGAGCACACACAACAAAATCACACCATTCTAAACCAGTCAAGAGGATCTGTCCCTGAACTTGCCAGCAGTACTTGTGTTGCCTCCGAAGTTTCAAAGCACCGCTTGACATTTTCAGATAGGGGCAGTCCACATAACTCTGAATGTTGGGGCATTTGACTTCTAAGAGTCCAAATGGTGGATTCTCAGAGGGATCGAAGATTACTCCATCAGGGGAACAACCCAGCCATGGAGCATCAGGGTGAATGACAAACCCACATGGTGAATAATTCACATTTTTCAGAATGCAGTACTCTTGAACTGCAACTGGCTCCATATGAATTCCTCCCCTCATGTCCTTGGTCTGGACAGTTCCCCTGTAGATTCTCTCTGCCAAATTCTCTGCAGAAGTATGTCCTCGAACATGGTTTGCCTCATGGAAACGTGTAGATCAGGCATGTCAAACTCAGTTTGGCTGTGGGGCCGGATCCAGACCTTCTGTTCTCAGGTGAGCCGGATCAGTAACTACAAATCAACTCCAAATATTTAGCTTTATTTTTCAGTACTATGCTTTATCATTCAGCCTACATTTTTAGCCTACCCTACATATTATAATCATGGATGAAAAGGGATCTTTTCTAAGCACAACACATTAAAACAATGAAAAAAAAAAAGATTTTCATGTTTGACGGTGAATGTGTTAACAACTGGTTTATTTTAACAGTTGAGTGAATGCAGTTTTATACCTGAAGCAACTCACCACATTAACAAACTCAAGTGGGAGCTATGAAAAAAATATTTTCGCCTTAATAGTCATACTGCTTTGAAATAAATAAAAAAATAAATACAAATAAAAGTTATAGCAGTGCATGGGTAATAAAATTAGACTACATCAGATCAAACTACTAGGCTGGGCCTACTGAAGCTGAGAACATACTGCACAATATTAATTATCTTTAATATGAAACCAGATGAATCTTATTTTTAATGATCTGTATTCATGAGTGCAAACAAATTTCGTGTCATCACACTTTTTTTCTCTCTCTCTCACTGCATTCCTGCAGTCTACTTGCTGCTGCTGGCTCCTGTAACTTGGCATCTTTTTGCCTTCACAAGTGCATCGATATTAGGTGTCAAATCCTGAGTAGCAGCACATTTAACAATGTCATTCAAGTGTTTATTTGTTAACCTTGAGCGCTGCTTTGTTTTATTATTGTTCATTACAGAGAACACCTGTTCACAAAGATAAGTAGTCCCAAACATGGATAGAACTTATGCAGCCATGGCTGTTAATTTGGGGTAACCTGGTACGAGATATTGATAAAACGTATTCATTTCCACGGACCCAAATTTATCCTTCATAGCAGAATCGCTTCATAGCGGAATTGCATCCTTTGACTGAAGCTTTAACTCGTGTCAGTGCTGCATGCTGTCATTTACTGCCCTCTAGCGACCAGAGAGAGCATTTGATTTGTATTCATTTTTTAAAAATCACAACTTTTGATAGAAATGAGCTAGAGACTTGCTTCATTTTTTGACATACTCAGAGATTTATGCCGGGCCGTATTAAATAATCCAACGGGACGGGTCCGGCCCGCGGGCCCTATGTTTCACATGCCTGCTGTACATGTTACTCTCATCTTTCTCAGACCATGCCATTCTTCACATCAACTCTGCTCCTGTGTTGCAGCTTCAATCCTCTGGCCCATGCTCAATCACACTTCCAGGGACTTAACATGCACTTCTTCCTCTTCTCACAAAACATACGCACATTCTCATCGTCCCAGCCTATAGTTTTGGATAGCAAGGGGTGCTTCAGTGGGGGCACCTGGGATGTTCACAATTTCTCTCACTGCTGCTGGCTTATGATGGAATGAAACCACACTCCCTGCCTCTACAGGCCCAAAAGCACATTCAACTAATGGGACTGCAGTTCACATGCCCATTGTTGTAACCAGAGGGGCAATTACAGGACTAAAACTTCTTATAGACCTCTGACACTCTTAGCATGGCAACATTGGGCATTTCTCCATCCAAACGCTTTATAATGTGAACTTCTGAAAAATATTAAAAGCAAAAACGTGTATAACCATTAAATCAAATTACTGCCACAATATAATCTAAACTTCATTACACATCACATGGATCAAAGGTAATATTTTTTTATTTTTTTATTTGCCTTTATTTAACCAGGTTAGTCCCTTGAGATACAAGATCCCTTTTACAAGAGAGACCTGGCCAAGAGAGACCGAGCAGCAGCACAAATTACAACATTCAAGATACATTCAAAATCTCACATAAAATTTATTAAAACACGCACACACAGATGATCTGGACCTGACTGATTTTATCAGAGTCTTAAATCTGTTCAAAGAAACAAGGTCCTTGATTTTTATATCAGCCTGTAACCGGTTCCATGTGTATGGAGCAGCAAAACTAAAAGCAGTCTTTCCTAGCTCTGTTCGAGCTCTAGGAACAGCAAGTTGCAAAAACTCACTCGAACGAAGACTGAGCAGACTTTGCCTTCTATTCAGAAGACAACATAAATAATTAGGCAAATTCCCAATTAGTGCTTTGTAAATAAAAACATACCAATGTGCAAAACGTCGTGCCTGCAACAAAGTCCAATTCACTTTTGTGTATAACAAACAGTGATGAGTAAGAGGTCGACAGTTTGTTATAAATCGCAAAGCACTATGATACACACTGTCCAGTATGCTCAAACAGTGCACAGGAGCATTCATATACAAAATATCTCCATAATCTAATACAGGCATGAACGTTGCTTCAACTAACTTCTTTTTTACAATAAAAGAAAAACAAGATTTATTTCTATAATAAAAACCTAACAAAAGTCTAAGCTTTTTAATTAGATGTTGAATATAAGGTTTAAAAGATAACTTATATATATATATATATATATATATATATATATATATATATAACCTCACACAGTCAGCAGTTGAATTCCTTGGTTTTCGAACCTCCATTTCTCCAACGGGTCCCGGCTTCACACCCTAAAAGTAGGGACACATTTAGCACTGTTTTAATGGTGGCTACATATGGATGAACATACATGTGACATACAAACTGACATGCTAGGTAACTCGCTGCTCGGTGTCTGTGCAGCTTTGGACTGGGGGTACAGCAGGAATATCTAGCTGAGAATAGTGTGCAGTCTGATAAAGAAGGGCAACCAAATGATTGCACAGGGCACATCCTGCCACACAGGAGCAATGGGTGCTCACCAAAATGACAGGGCTCGAGTGTTTTAACACCATCTAAGGAGAAAAAATATATTAAAATATCTGTTAACATTTTATTGAACAGCAGTAATTGAGCAAAAATAAATAAGTCAGGTAAAGTTTCCCAAATTAGTTGACTGTACACATCCACTTTAATTCACTGAAGGTAGAGAGATAAAATATGTAGGCACATGCAAAAGCTTGGGCACCAAATACCATGTTTTATTGATGCTATAGATTTAGTCAATGTGATTAGTGAAGGGTGTGATTGGAGATGACCACACCTTCAATATTTAATCAGCTTTGCTTATATTATGGCAGTAATCTGATGTAGTGGTTATACACTTCTATACACTTATACATTAAAGGAGTGGTTCCCAAACGTTTTCTGCCGTGCCCCCCATTAATAGATGAGAATAATTTTGCGCCCCCCACTGCGCCCAATATTTTGTTGAGTGAGAACAGGATATTTTGTTTTGCCAGAACAGGAACAACTGTATGTGAAGTCCCTGGAAGTCTTATTCAGCAAAGACCACAGGATTAAGGCTGCTTTTGCTTCTTTAGTTCAGACTGCCATATTTAAATATCTTGCGAAAAAACAGTAATTGTTATGACTGATTAGTGCATGTTTGTACATACATACATACATACATACATATATACACAAACACTTGTGTGTGTGTGTGTAACCATTGATCCTACTCTCAAGTCATGTGGCTTTTCACTTTTCCTCATAGACCTATGACAAACTGCCCTCACGCGGACCTCTCCTGTCACCTTGTTTTTCATTGACACTGTGCAGGGGGGAAGATGAATAAAAATAAAAATGTAATGATATGCTACTTACACAGCAGCTTCATAGTTAGCTAGCTAAAACAAACATCTCAATAGTAAGTAATAGCTTCTGGTCTGTCAAGGTAAATTTATTGATACAATCACTAACGTTAACATGGATACAAGGAAGCGTTTGCTAACCATACTTTATTAGATGCAGCACAATATAACTAAAAAAAGATGGCTTAATTGTCAAATTTGATCAAGCCAGTCCAAAGACATTCACAGTTAGCTCGTTAGTTTCCTGTTTACTTCCTAGAAACGTCAGCGGGCGTCATATGCCGACTTGAAGCTGATTGGTTTATGCAAAATAGTAATGCATTGTGGTAGCGAAATCTTATTTTTGCACAGGGAAAAATGGAATAATGTTTGAACAGTTAATGTAGAACTAGAATATATGTAATATAGGACTATTCTGTTTCCTAAAATATATTTAGGTTAATATACTTTTTGGCATACCGTCCTCGAGACATATATGAATTTGCAGCTCTTTATATACTGCACATACCATCTAAACCTGGTTGCCAGATTCGCGGTTTTCACTCCAAATTGGGCTTGTTTGAAACTCCTTCAAAGTTTTTCGTTTTTGGGCTACTTTTCACTTGGCCCACCGCGGGAGTTACAAGTCAACAATAACAATCGATGGCGATATAATACTTAAATAGTCTCAATTTTAACACTCTAACACTTTGGGCTACTTTTGGCTTCTGACGGGCGCATTTTACACTGACTTTGGCCGGGATATTTATGCACGACCTGCCAACCCTGGCCACACTCGCTCGTGTTGACTGCAAGTGCACCAACTTGATCAGTCCACAGAGACAAGCCGGAGCCTTACAAGTGATTGGAAGCTCTTCTAACCAATAGTTTACTTCCTTCTGAAGCTAACCAGCCCTCATTTGCCATGATTGCTCAATTATATTTTTTTATTGAGCCCTCGGAAAGTCGCGCTTCATTTCCAATGTGGGTCCGCTAGCATAGCAACATAAGCTAACCGCTAACCTTTGCTAACCTAAGCCAAGCTCCCCAGAACGCACTATTCGGCGAAACTGAAGCAGTCGTGGATTATTTTGTTCGTTTTTATTCTGATTGTGATTACTTTTGAACATAAACCGATAACTTTTTATGGAATATATGAGCAATTTTCGGCATTTTCGCCAACCCGGAAGTGAGACCGTACACCCGCTACGACGCGACTCAGTGTACACGTGAGTAAAAATTGATAATTTTTCATAAGCGATATTGTACAAAATATATATTCTAATACTAAACATTAGATTATAGACAGTATTGGAGCTTTTGAGTGCTGGAGTACTCTGTATCGTGTCGGATGCTACCGGAGTTGGCTACGGTAGCTTGGCATAGCCTGTCGGACTATATTGGACATAAATATCATATCATACAGGGTTCCCACGGGTCCTTGAAATCCTTGAAAGTTTGTGAATCTGAAAAAATAAGTTCAAGGCCCTGGAAAGTTTTTGAAAACAGGCATAAAAGACAGCCGTCCTTGACGGTCCTTGAATATTTTAGAGGGTTTGAAATTTCACATGGATGAAGACCGCGGTCACAGAATAATAGGGCACAGTTGGTAAGGAAGTCAATATTTACAAAAGATTGCTATGAAAAAGATTGCCATGATGTTTTAAATTTCTCATCCTTTGTTGAAAAAATATGATCTGATATGAGTTGTTATAAAGATTTAAAGAAAGTCTGCAAAGTGATTCCTTTAACATTTTATATTCAGAGTTGACTGTTTCGATGCCCATGTTAAAAGTGAATGACTGTTGAGTTCAAGTGTAATAACAAGATTATCACTGATGGTATGAGACAAAAGATATAATAGATATTCTTTCAAGAAACATCCTAATAAAAATTATAAAACCACAAAGGCTTGTCAAATGGCTCATGTCTTCTAAAGTAAAAGAGACTCATTTCAAAATAATAAATAAGATATATCCTGTAGCCATGTTTCTTGAAAGAAGAGTTAAACTTGATGTGGATTAATGGACCTTTTTTAAGTCAGAAGATGAATCCCAGGAGCATATGTTTTTCCATCTCAATATTTACAAAGTTTTTGCATGGACACTAGAAACTGGATTAATCTCAAACTTCTTTCTTTTGATACCATTATACTTCAGTTCGAATTTCTCTGATTCCATAAATTCACTACCATAGGTGGAGTGGTTAAAAGGCTGTTCTCTTTATGAATGAATATTATTCTTTATTAAGTAGATTTAAAAACTATGCTAGAATCATCTCACGCCAGATTTCTCTAGAAATCTATAGTTCTAATCTCATTATATGGCTTTGCTCCTCTGTTTTATGTATGTACTGTATGTGTATATGCATATGTGTATTATTGTTATTATTATTATTATTTGTCTACTGTCAACGTGTCATTATTTTGCCAGCACAAGTTCATTTAAAATTACATTGATTCTACAGGGCCTATGCTGACTTTTACTTGGCAAAGTTTGGTCATTCTCCTGTAGAGAAATTTGTTTGTTTGTTCAGCACCGAAAGCAAGTGTTTCCTGTAGGTAGTTGTTGATCCTTCAACAACTATAGCCATTTTACGTGAATGTCGTCATCTCAGATGTGCATTGCTAAATTGCCAGTCATGCACAGAAAATTTCAGGATGCATGGCTTGAAATGACATTCAGTCTTTTGAATTTGCGTTGTATTAACATCGTTTTTTGATAACATATTCAGGGGTAAGAGTAGGTAAATGCTGGCAGGTGCTGTCCTTGAATTTGAGGAAGTTGGTCCTGGAAAGTCATTGAAAGGTCCTTGAATTTTATGTTAACCAAGGTGTGGGAACCCTGTCTGACATTCCTGGCATATTAGCATCTGTAATAGAGGTTCTAAAATAAAACAAACCAAGGAATATGGTATTGAAGTGAATCAATATGTTCCCCCAACTGTCTACTTCAGTTTGAGCCATGAATTATCATTTCCCTATATGTACAACCTGAGATATCTAGTTTTATAGTGGACTATGTCGGGAATCTGAGGAATTTTTAAAATGTCCGCCTGGAATGTGTGCACAATAGAGTTAAAATGATCTAAAAAGATGAGCTTCTGAACAAAAATACTGGATATGACTGATTCGTTTTTGATCAGTGTATCTTAATAATCCATCTACTGTCTTTGCAGGTTTGCAACCTACAACCACCTGATGGCCTTCTGGGAACTGATTGAACCTGCAACACATCAGATGATACGGGTCACCAACTCCAAACCTACTTTCTTAATTGGAATGGCACCCCATAGTGCCATAACCTTTGTGTCTGGACTCTATGCTGGGTCTATTAGTGACAGGGAGATGTTCAGACAGTCAGGAATTATTCCTCTACTTACCCATGACATGGCAATAATGGTGGATAAGGGCTTCCTGGTAGACGATCTTGTACCATGTAAGATCCACAGGCCAGTTTTCCTGAAAAGGTGCACACGAATGTCTGCACATGACGTAAAACACACACAGTCCGTAGCCAGGCTCAGGGTACATGTTGAACGGTGCATCCGACAAGTAAAGGAGCACAAATTGTTTGACACCGTCATCCCCATGTCTATTTCAGGCAGCATAAATCAGCTATTTACTGTATCTTGTCTGCTTGTGAACTATCAGAATGGACCACTTGTAAAGACATGGAGCAAATTTTAGAATGTATGCATTTAAATATCGAAAATATGTAAATATGTTTTGATGCTTTATTATTACTGGTCTTAATAACCTGCTGTAATAAACCTTGGCTTGGAGAATCAAAAATCCTTCTCATATTTTTTTTATGTCTGCACTTAAAGGAAGACATAAAAACAGTGGAATTAATCCATTGACAGAAAAAACAAACAAATCACTTCTTAATGAACAACAGATAATTAATCTGACACTATACAGGTAATCATTGTATTTATGTTTTACTGCAAACACTTTTGTATGTAATGGTAAAAGAAAAAATGATCCGCTTTTTCTCTAATGGTGTGCATCACTTCTTGATTTTTGTAAACTCGCTCAACTAGTGTGTCCTCCTGAGCACACACAACAAAATCACACCATTCTAAACCAGTCAAGAGGATCTGTCCCTGAACTTGCCAGCAGTACTTGTGTTGCCTCCGAAGTTTCAAAGCACCGCTTGACATTTTCAGATAGGGGCAGTCCACATAACTCTGAATGTTGGGGCATTTGACTTCTAAGAGTCCAAATGGTGGATTCTCAGAGGGATCGAAGATTACTCCATCAGGGGAACAACCCAGCCATGGAGCATCAGGGTGAATGACAAACCCACATGGTGAATAATTCACATTTTTCAGAATGCAGTACTCTTGAACTGCAACTGGCTCCATATGAATTCCTCCCCTCATGTCCTTGGTCTGGACAGTTCCCCTGTAGATTCTCTCTGCCAAATTCTCTGCAGAAGTATGTCCTCGAACATGGTTTGCCTCATGGAAACGTGTAGATCAGGCATGTCAAACTCAGTTTGGCTGTGGGGCCGGATCCAGACCTTCTGTTCTCAGGTGAGCCGGATCAGTAACTACAAATCAACTCCAAATATTTAGCTTTATTTTTCAGTACTATGCTTTATCATTCAGCCTACATTTTTAGCCTACCCTACATATTATAATCATGGATGAAAAGGGATCTTTTCTAAGCACAACACATTAAAACAATGAAAAAATATAGCCGCAAGCGGCGATTGGCGGGTTCACACACCAATAGGCATTTTGGCCTCAATAGGCAAAAGGAAGCCCAAAAGGTCCTTTAGACCTAAAAGTGAAAAAAAGCTGTTTGGGTTTGGCCAGTGTGTGCTCTACAGATGTAGAGTGTGATGACATCTGCGTGTCAGAAAGGGAGACACAAAAATAGCACATCTGGCTAGAGCTGCATCTATGTGAACAGTATAGGAAGGCCTGCACTTGTCTATACATGATTGGGCCTCTATATTACTGACAGAGAGAGATTGAGGGAGCCAGAGACTATGCTTTGTTATTTCACTCCTTGTACACCTAGCACGCCTAACATGACTGCCCGTGTATTCAAAGTATGAATGTAGTCTGCAAAGCCTGGCATGACTGACATGACTGGCATGACTGACATAACTGGCATGACTGTAATGATTTGATGATTTGACTGACATGACTGATATGACTGAACTGATATGACTGGACTGAAATGATTGGCATGACATGACTTACATGACTGGCATGACTGACATGACTAATGTAACTGACATCACTGGCATGACTGACATACTATACATATACTATAGATATGCATACAAACTTTGCATACATTTAGGTAGAAGTGTGTGTGTGTGTGTGTGTGTGTGGTAGTGTATGTACTCAAACTATGACAACATATACTAATACATACATACATAAGTATACATAGAAACTATACATACATATAGGTATAAAGGTGTGTGTGTCTGTGTGTTTGTGTGAGAGAGAGACAAAAAAGAAGCCAAATATCAGTTTGTATGAGCATGTGTTAGTCACTGAGATATGGGTGGGTATGGCTAGGGAAGTGTCATTGTGAATGCTATAGGAAGGCCTGCTTGCGCCTGTATGTGTGTGTGCCTGGTTCATAGACACAGAGAGCTCTAGGTAGCCAGAGCAATGTTTACTTAGGGCACAGAGATGGGAGGGGGAATGTGGGTGAGAGTGTGAGAGAGACTGAGTGTGTGAGTTTCAGCTTGCGTGCGTGTGAGAAGGAGAAGGTGACAGAGGGACTTTACATGCATTTTTATGCATTGTATACAATACTGCACTGTAGAGCCATACGATAACCGATTTAGATGAAACTTGACAAATTTGTTCAGGATGGGATTCTGAATGGGCTTGTGCATTTTGGTCAGAATTGGGTAAAATATGAAAGAGCTTTAAGAATATGAATATTATATGTATCGATGCTGTCCAAAAAAAAAATATTTAGCAGGTATAAGTGTCCTAAAATCCAAAATCTTTGGATTGTTTTTTGATTTCACACTCTGTAGAGTATTATAAGTCTTTGCTTGACATGATAGTATGAAAATCCTAGGAGGAGTATGAAAAGTGATGATTTCAAACTATTAATAACTGTAAATAAACTGTGCATTTTTTAATAGGACATGTAATGGGAAAGTTGTTCGCACTACTGCAAGGAATCAAAAGAGTCTAATTGCATGTTCCCAAGTGGAATTATGTAGGGGATATACTTGCTTTATTTGCAATAGCGCCCCCCAGTGGCCAATCGACACCCAGCTGGATTATGTCATAGGGGGTGTGCACTTGTCCACACCCAAGAGGTTTCGTGCAGATCGACCAATGGTAAGCCTGTCAAACGCGTGCCGATCACTGATTGGCCGATTACGTCAGCCATTTTGGAAGTATGGCATGTCTGTTTTAGGACCTGGTTCCCAGAGGCCCATAGATGATGTCTGCCAAGTTTCATGTGGATCGGCCAATCTGAGTGCATGGGGCAAATTTTTGCATGTTATAGCGCCCCCTAGCAGGTGAGGTATGGCAACCTCTGCGAGCTGCCCCAGACCCTCAGAGGGAAGCTGTCTGTGAAGTGTCATCTCATTGCATGCAAGTTTTCTGCAGTTAGAGCTTCATATGCGCAAAATTTACTATTGAGTTTACACCCTCTCATTTGATTGGCTTATACTGACTAGGTAGTGATGAAATTAGCATTTTTGCTGGATAGATTTTAAAGTTCAGACTCTTCTGAACGTTTTGATACCACATATGTGCATGTATGTGAAAAATCCAGGGACAAGTTTGGGCTCAAAGATGTGTGCGATTTTGCACATTATGCAAATTAACTCGAAATCTAAGTGGGCGGAGCTAAAGGGTCCTTGAGGCTTTTTTGTTTGGTTTTAGCCAAGGAATCCATCAGAAGTGGAATTTCGTTTCTATGACCTACGGTGTAGGAGATATGGACCAAAACACAAAATGCTGCGCTATAGCGCCACCATCAGGCCAATGTGGGTCATTGTCTGGGTTTCCCTCATTGCACCTCTGGTGCACCTGTCTGCCAAGTTTGGTGTTTCTGGGCCTTACGGTCTAGGCTGCAGTATGCGTTTTACAGCCTGAAAAATAATAATAATAAGATTAGACCTAAAAGTGAAAAAAAAGCTGTTTGGGTTTGGCCAGTGTGTGCTCTACAGATGTAGAGTGTGATGACATCTGTGTGTGTCAGAAAGGGAGACACAAAAATAGCACATCTGGCTATGGCTGCATCTATGTGAACAGTATAGGAAGGCCTGCACTTGTCTATACATGATTGGGCCTGTATATTACTGACAGAGAGAGATTGAGGGAGCCAGAGACTATGCTTAGTTAATTCACTCCTTGTACACGTAGCACGCCTAACATGACTGCCTGTGTATTCAAAGTATGAATGTAGTCTGCAAAGCCTGGCATGACTGACATGACTGGCATTACTGACATAACTGATATGACTGGCATGACATCACTGGCATGACGAACAAAATTAACATGACTGATATGACTGACATAACTGGCATGACTGTAATGATTTGAAGATTTGACTGACATGACTGGACTGACATGACTGATATGACTGACATGACTTACATGACTGGCAGAACATGACTGGCATCACTGACATGACTGATATAACTGACATGACTGGACTGGCATGTCTGATATGACTGACATCACTGGTATGACTGACATATACTATACATATACTATAGATATGCATACAAACTATACATACATTTAGGTAGAAGTGTGTGTGTGTGTGTGTGTGTGTGTGTGTGTGTGTGTGTGTGTGTGTGTGTGTGTGTGTGGTAGTATATGTATTCAAACTATGACAACATATACTAATACATACATACATAAGTATACATAGAAACTATACATACATATAGGTATAAAGGTGTGTGTGTCTGTGTTTGTGTGAGAGAGAGACAAAAAAGAAGCCAAATATCAGTTTGTATAAGCATGTGTTAGTCACTGAGATATGGGTGGGTATGGCTAGGGAAGTGTCAATTGTGAATGCTATAGGAAGGCCTGCTTGTGCCTGTATGTGTGTGTGCCTGGTTAATAGACACAGAGAGATCTAGGTAGCCAGAGCAATGTTTACTTAGGGCACAGAGATGGGAGGGGGAATGTGGGTGAGAGTGTGAGAGAGACTGAGAGTGTGAGTTTCAGCTTGCGTGCGTGTGAGAAGGAGAAGGTGACAGAGGGACTTTACATGCATTCTTATGCATTGTATATAATACTGCACTGTAGAGCCATACGATAACCGATTTAGATGAAACTTGACAAATTTGTTCAGGATGGGATTCTGAATGGGCTTGTGCATTTTGGTCAGAATTGGGTAAAATATGAAAGAGCTTTAAGAATATGAATATTATATGTATCGATGCTGTCCATTAAAAAAATATTTAGCAGGTATAAGTGTCCTCAAATCCAAAATCTTTGGATTGTTTTTTGATTTCACACTCTGTAGAGTATTATAAGACTTTGCTTGACATGATAGTATGAAAATCCTAGGAGGAGTATGAAAAGTGATGATTTCAAACTATTATTAACTGTAAATAAACTGTGCATTTTTTAATAGGACATGTAATGGGAAAGTTGTTCGCACTACTGCAAGGAATCAAAAGAGTCCAATTGCATGTTCCCAAGTGGAATTATGTAGGGGATACACTTGCTTTTTTTGCAATAGCGCCCCCCAGTGGCCAATCGACACCCGGCTGGATTATGTCATAGGGGGCGTGCACTTGTCCACACCCAAGAGGTTTCGTGCAGATCGACCAATGGTAAGCCTGTCAAACGCGTGCCGATCACTGATTGGCCGATTACGTCAGCCATTTTGGAAGTATGGCATGTCTGCTTTAGGACCTGGTTTCCAGAGGCCCATAGATGATGTCTGTCAAGTTTCATGTGGATCGGCCAATCTGAGTGCATGGGGCAAATTTTTGCATGTTATAGCGCCCCCTAGCAGGTGAGGTATGGCAACCACTGCGAGCTGCCCCAGACCCTCACACGGAAGCTGTCTGTGAAGTGCCATCTCATTACATGCAAGTTTTCTTAAGTTAGAGTTCCATTTGTGCAAAATTTACTATTGAATTTACGCCCCCTGATTTGATTGGCTTATACTGACTAGGTAGTGAAGAAATTAGCATTTTTGTTGGATACATTTTAAAGTTCAGACTCTTCTGAACGTTTTGATACCACATATGTGCACGTATGTGAAAAATCCAGGGACTAGTTCGCGCTCAAAGATGTGTGTGATTTTGCACATTATGCAAATTAACTCGAAATCTAAGTGGGCGGAGCTTAATGGTTGTATATTAATTGTCCTATTGAATTTAGTCAAGGAATGCATAGGAACTGGAATTTTGGTTCTAGGACCTACGGTGTAGGAGATATGGACAAAAAGTCAATATGGTCTGCTATAGCGCCACCATCAGGCCAATTTGGGGTCCCTGTATGGGAATCTGGTCCTTGGAGGTAACTGAACCTTTTTGCCAAGATTGGGTTTTCTAGGCATTACGGTCTAGGCTGCACGATGCATTTTATGTCAAAAAATGGGCAAAAGAATAAGAAAAATAAGAAAAATACCAGCAATTACAATAGGGTTCCCACACTATGTGTGTGTGAACCCTAAAAAACTCGAGCAATTACAATAGGGTTCCCACACTATGTGTGTGAACCCTAAAAAAAAGATTTTCATGTTTGACGGTGAATGTGTTAACAACTGGTTTATTTTAACAGTTGAGTGAATGCAGTTTTATACCTGAAGCAACTCACCACATTAACAAACTCAAGTGGGAGCTATGAAAAAAATATTTTCGCCTTAATAGTCATACTGCTTTGAAATAAATAAAAAAATAAATACAAATAAAAGTTATAGCAGTGCATGGGTAATAAAATTAGACTACATCAGATCAAACTACTAGGCTGGGCCTACTGAAGCTGAGAACATACTGCACAATATTAATTATCTTTAATATGAAACCAGATGAATCTTATTTTTAATGATCTGTATTCATGAGTGCAAACAAATTTCGTGTCATCACACTTTTTTTCTCTCTCTCTCACTGCATTCCTGCAGTCTACTTGCTGCTGCTGGCTCCTGTAACTTGGCATCTTTTTGCCTTCACAAGTGCATCGATATTAGGTGTCAAATCCTGAGTAGCAGCACATTTAACAATGTCATTCAAGTGTTTATTTGTTAACCTTGAGCGCTGCTTTGTTTTATTATTGTTCATTACAGAGAACACCTGTTCACAAAGATAAGTAGTCCCAAACATGGATAGAACTTATGCAGCCATGGCTGTTAATTTGGGGTAACCTGGCACGAGATATTGATAAAACGTATTCATTTCCACGGACCCAAATTTATCCTTCATAGCAGAATCGCTTCATAGCGGAATTGCATCCTTTGACTGAAGCTTTAACTCGTGTCAGTGCTGCATGCTGTCATTTACTGCCCTCTAGCGACCAGAGAGAGCATTTGATTTGTATTCATTTTTTAAAAATCACAACTTTTGATAGAAATGAGCTAGAGACTTGCTTCATTTTTTGACATACTCAGAAATTTATGCCGGGCCGTATTAAATAATCCAACGGGACGGGTCCGGCCCGCGGGCCCTATGTTTCACATGCCTGCTGTACATGTTACTCTCATCTTTCTCAGACCATGCCATTCTTCACATCAACTCTGCTCCTGTGTTGCAGCTTCAATCCTCTGGCCCATGCTCAATCACACTTCCAGGGACTTAACATGCACTTCTTCCTCTTCTCACAAAACATACGCACATTCTCATCGTCCCAGCCTATAGTTTTGGATAGCAAGGGGTGCTTCAGTGGGGGCACCTGGGATGTTCACAATTTCTCTCACTGCTGCTGGCTTATGATGGAATGAAACCACACTCCCTGCCTCTACAGGCCCAAAAGCACATTCAACTAATGGGACTGCAGTTCACATGCCCATTGTTGTAACCAGAGGGGCAATTACAGGACTAAAACTTCTTATAGACCTCTGACACTCTTAGCATGGCAACATTGGGCATTTCTCCATCCAAACGCTTTATAATGTGAACTTCTGAAAAATATTAAAAGCAAAAACGTGTATAACCATTAAATCAAATTACTGCCACAATATAATCTAAACTTCATTACACATCACATGGATCAAAGGTAATATTTTTTTATTTTTTTATTTGCCTTTATTTAACCAGGTTAGTCCCTTGAGATACAAGATCCCTTTTACAAGAGAGACCTGGCCAAGAGAGACCGAGCAGCAGCACAAATTACAACATTCAAGATACATTCAAAATCTCACATAAAATTTATTAAAACACGCACACACAGATGATCTGGACCTGACTGATTTTATCAGAGTCTTAAATCTGTTCAAAGAAACAAGGTCCTTGATTTTTATATCAGCCTGTAACCGGTTCCATGTGTATGGAGCAGCAAAACTAAAAGCAGTCTTTCCTAGCTCTGTTCGAGCTCTAGGAACAGCAAGTTGCAAAAACTCACTCGAACGAAGACTGAGCAGACTTTGCCTTCTATTCAGAAGACAACATAAATAATTAGGCAAATTCCCAATTAGTGCTTTGTAAATAAAAACATACCAATGTGCAAAACGTCGTGCCTGCAACAAAGTCCAATTCACTTTTGTGTATAACAAACAATGATGAGTAAGAGGTCGACAGTTTGTTATAAATCGCAAAGCACTATGATACACACTGTCCAGTATGCTCAAACAGTGCACAGGAGCATTCATATACAAAATATCTCCATAATCTAATACAGGCATGAACGTTGCTTCAACTAACTTCTTTTTTACAATAAAAGAAAAACAAGATTTATTTCTATAATAAAAACCTAACAAGAGTCTAAGCTTTTTAATTAGATGTTGAATATAAGGTTTAAAAGATAACTTATATATATATATATATATATATATATATATATATAACCTCACACAGTCAGCAGTTGAATTCCTTGGTTTTCGAACCTCCATTTCTCCAACGGGTCCCGGCTTCACACCCTAAAAGTAGGGACACATTTAGCACTGTTTTAATGGTGGCTACATATGGATGAACATACATGTGACATACAAACTGACATGCTAGGTAACTCGCTGCTCGGTGTCTGTGCAGCTTTGGACTGGGGGTACAGCAGGAATATCTAGCTGAGAATAGTGTGCAGTCTGATAAAGAAGGGCAACCAAATGATTGCACAGGGCACATCCTGCCACACAGGAGCAATGGGTGCTCACCAAAATGACAGGGCTCGAGTGTTTTAACACCATCTAAGGAGAAAAAATATATTAAAATATCTGTTAACATTTTATTGAACAGCAGTAATTGAGCAAAAATAAATAAGTCAGGTAAAGTTTCCCAAATTAGTTGACTGTACACATCCACTTTAATTCACTGAAGGTAGAGAGATAAAATATGTAGGCACATGCAAAAGCTTGGGCACCAAATACCATGTTTTATTGATGCTATAGATTTAGTCAATGTGATTAGTGAAGGGTGTGATTGGAGATGACCACACCTTCAATATTTAATCAGCTTTGCTTATATTATGGCAGTAATCTGATGTAGTGGTTATACACTTCTATACACTTATACATTAAAGGAGTGGTTCCCAAACGTTTTCTGCCGTGCCCCCCATTAATAGATGAGAATAATTTTGCGCCCCCCACTGCGCCCAATATTTTGTTGAGTGAGAACAGGATATTTTGTTTTGCCAGAACAGGAACAACTGTATGTGAAGTCCCTGGAAGTCTTATTCAGCAAAGACCACAGGATTAAGGCTGCTTTTGCTTCTTTAGTTCAGACTGCCATATTTAAATATCTTGCGAAAAAACAGTAATTGTTATGACTGATTAGTGCATGTTTGTACATACATACATACATACATATATACACAAACACTTGTGTGTGTGTGTGTGTGTAACCATTGACACTGTGCAGGGGGGAAGATGAATAAAAATAAAAATGTAATGATATGCTACTTACACAGCAGCTTCATAGTTAGCTAGCTAAAACAAACATCTCAATAGTAAGTAATAGCTTCTGGTCTGTCAAGGTAAATTTATTGATACAATCACTAACGTTAACATGGATACAAGGAAGCGTTTGCTAACCATACTTTATTAGATGCAGCACAATATAACTAAAAAAAGATGGCTTAATTGTCAAATTTGATCAAGCCAGTCCAAAGACATTCACAGTTAGCTCGTTAGTTTCCTGTTTACTTCCTAGAAACGTCAGCGGGCGTCATATGCCGACTTGAAGCTGATTGGTTTATGCAAAATAGTAATGCATTGTGGTAGCGAAATCTTATTTTTGCACAGGGAAAAATGGAATAATGTTTGAACAGTTAATGTAGAACTAGAATATATGTAATATAGGACTATTCTGTTTCCTAAAATATATTTAGGTTAATATACTTTTTGGCATACCGTCCTCGAGACATATATCAATCAATCAATCAAATTTTATTTATATAGCGCTTTTTACAACAGTTGTTGTCACAAAGCAGCTTTACAAGTGCCGAGTCCTAGCCCCCAGTGAGCAAGCCAAAGGCGACAGTGGCAAGGAAAAACTCCCTAGTTTTTTTCATGAGGAAGAAACCTTGAGAGGAACCAAGACTCAGGGGGGGAACCCATCCTCCTCTGGCCGACACCGGTCACCATGACAACAACAATAATATAGACAGAATGTAGACAGAATGTAAAAGATGCAATAATGTCCATTTAGACCGAAAAATATGTAATAATGTCCATCATGGTGTAGGCATCCGGTTAGGCAGGAGGTGGCCGGCCAGGATGGATCGCTTGTCTCTCCTCATCTCATTATTCCTCAAGCAGGCGGGCAGCCATGTGGAGAAATGAAACAGGGAAAATTAGCTCTGTATGAGGACATATACAGGACAGGTAAAATTATAAA
Source organism: Brachyhypopomus gauderio (assembly GCF_052324685.1). Lineage (NCBI taxonomy): Eukaryota > Metazoa > Chordata > Actinopteri > Gymnotiformes > Hypopomidae > Brachyhypopomus > Brachyhypopomus gauderio. The sequence goes on along the minus strand of NW_027507263.1, from coordinate 32,204 downwards.
CATTTCTGGAGTGTGGCAGCAACTCCGGCACTAAGTTAAATTATTACAGCCTAGCTAAAAAAAGGCAGAACCAGAAGGTAACATAGGCTTGGGGGCATTCTGAGACAATGGCATCCGTTCACTGCACTGTCAACAAACTTGAGTGACCACGAGCAGTGACAGGATGACAGCACCAGCACCCCAGTCTACCATAAAACCCTTCGTCTATGAACCCCTGGATCTGTACCTTTATCTAAGGGGGATATTAATTATCAAACGCTAGACTAAATAAGTGGGTTTTCAACCTAGATTTAAAGATTGTGACTGTGTCAGAGTCCCGGACACATTTAGGAAGATTATTCCAAAGCTGGGGGGCCTTATAAGAAAAGGCTCTTCCCCCTGCTGTTACCTTGTTAATTTGTGGAACTAATAACAGACCAGCACCCTGTGATCTTAGTTGACGTGGGGGTTCATAATAGGAAATAAGTTCCTGGAGGTATTCAGGAGCAAGCCCGTGTAGTGCTTTATATGCTAATAATAGAATTTTAAAATCAATACGAAATTTAACTGGGAGCCAATGCAGGGCTGATAGGACCGGGCTAGGATAGGGCTGATATATGAATTTGCAGCTCTTTATATACTGCACATACCATCTAAACCTGGTTGCCAGATTCGCGGTTTTCACTCCAAATTGGGCTTGTTTGAAACTCCTTCAAAGTTTTTCGTTTTTGGGCTACTTTTCACTTGGCCCACCGCGGGAGTTACAAGTCAACAATAACAATCGATGGCGATATAATACTTAAATAGTCTCAATTTTAACACTCTAACACTTTGGGCTACTTTTGGCTTCTGACGGGCGCATTTTACACTGACTTTGGCCGGGATATTTATGCACGACCTGCCAACCCTGGCCACACTCGCTCGTGTTGACTGCAAGTGCACCAACTTGATCAGTCCACAGAGACAAGCCGGAGCCTTACAAGTGATTGGAAGCTCTTCTAACCAATAGTTTACTTCCTTCTGAAGCTAACCAGCCCTCATTTGCCATGATTGCTCAATTATATTTTTTTATTGAGCCCTCGGAAAGTCGCGCTTCATTTCCAATGTGGGTCCGCTAGCATAGCAACATAAGCTAACCGCTAACCTTTGCTAACCTAAGCCAAGCTCCCCAGAACGCACTATTCGGCGAAACTGAAGCAGTCGTGGATTATTTTGTTCGTTTTTATTCTGATTGTGATTACTTTTGAACATAAACCGATAACTTTTTATGGAATATATGAGCAATTTTCGGCATTTTCGCCAACCCGGAAGTGAGACCGTACACCCGCTACGACGCGACTCAGTGTACACGTGAGTAAAAATTGATAATTTTTCATAAGCGATATTGTACAAAATATATATTCTAATACTAAACATTAGATTATAGACAGTATTGGAGCTTTTGAGTGCTGGAGTACTCTGTATCGTGTCGGATGCTACCGGAGTTGGCTACGGTAGCTTGGCATAGCCTGTCGGACTATATTGGACATAAATATCATATCATACAGGGTTCCCACGGGTCCTTGAAATCCTTGAAAGTTTGTGAATCTGAAAAAATAAGTTCAAGGCCCTGGAAAGTTTTTGAAAACAGGCATAAAAGACAGCCGTCCTTGACGGTCCTTGAATATTTTAGAGGGTTTGAAATTTCACATGGATGAAGACCGCGGTCACAGAATAATAGGGCACAGTTGGTAAGGAAGTCAATATTTACAAAAGATTGCTATGAAAAAGATTGCCATGATGTTTTAAATTTCTCATCCTTTGTTGAAAAAATATGATCTGATATGAGTTGTTATAAAGATTTAAAGAAAGTCTGCAAAGTGATTCCTTTAACATTTTATATTCAGAGTTGACTGTTTCGATGCCCATGTTAAAAGTGAATGACTGTTGAGTTCAAGTGTAATAACAAGATTATCACTGATGGTATGAGACAAAAGATATAATAGATATTCTTTCAAGAAACATCCTAATAAAAATTATAAAACCACAAAGGCTTGTCAAATGGCTCATGTCTTCTAAAGTAAAAGAGACTCATTTCAAAATAATAAATAAGATATATCCTGTAGCCATGTTTCTTGAAAGAAGAGTTAAACTTGATGTGGATTAATGGACCTTTTTTAAGTCAGAAGATGAATCCCAGGAGCATATGTTTTTCCATCTCAATATTTACAAAGTTTTTGCATGGACACTAGAAACTGGATTAATCTCAAACTTCTTTCTTTTGATACCATTATACTTCAGTTCGAATTTCTCTGATTCCATAAATTCACTACCATAAGTGGAGTGGTTAAAAGGCTGTTCTCTTTATGAATGAATATTATTCTTTATTAAGTAGATTTAAAAACTATGCTAGAATCATCTCACGCCAGATTTCTCTAGAAATCTATAGTTCTAATCTCATTATATGGCTTTGCTCCTCTGTTTTATGTATGTACTGTATGTGTATATGCATATGTGTATTATTGTTATTATTATTATTATTTGTCTACTGTCAACGTGTCATTATTTTGCCAGCACAAGTTCATTTAAAATTACATTGATTCTACAGGGCCTATGCTGACTTTTACTTGGCAAAGTTTGGTCATTCTCCTGTAGAGAAATTTGTTTGTTTGTTCAGCACCGAAAGCAAGTGTTTCCTGTAGGTAGTTGTTGATCCTTCAACAACTATAGCCATTTTACGTGAATGTCGTCATCTCAGATGTGCATTGCTAAATTGCCAGTCATGCACAGAAAATTTCAGGATGCATGGCTTGAAATGACATTCAGTCTTTTGAATTTGCGTTGTATTAACATCGTTTTTTGATAACATATTCAGGGGTAAGAGTAGGTAAATGCTGGCAGGTGCTGTCCTTGAATTTGAGGAAGTTGGTCCTGGAAAGTCATTGAAAGGTCCTTGAATTTTATGTTAACCAAGGTGTGGGAACCCTGTCTGACATTCCTGGCATATTAGCATCTGTAATAGAGGTTCTAAAATAAAACAAACCAAGGAATATGGTATTGAAGTGAATCAATATGTTCCCCCAACTGTCTACTTCAGTTTGAGCCATGAATTATCATTTCCCTATATGTACAACCTGAGATATCTAGTTTTATAGTGGACTATGTCGGGAATCTGAGGAATTTTTAAAATGTCCGCCTGGAATGTGTGCACAATAGAGTTAAAATGATCTAAAAAGATGAGCTTCTGAACAAAAATACTGGATATGACTGATTCGTTTTTGATCAGTGTATCTTAATAATCCATCTACTGTCTTTGCAGGTTTGCAACCTACAACCACCTGATGGCCTTCTGGGAACTGATTGAACCTGCAACACATCAGATGATACGGGTCACCAACTCCAAACCTACTTTCTTAATTGGAATGGCACCCCATAGTGCCATAACCTTTGTGTCTGGACTCTATGCTGGGTCTATTAGTGACAGGGAGATGTTCAGACAGTCAGGAATTATTCCTCTACTTACCCATGACATGGCAATAATGGTGGATAAGGGCTTCCTGGTAGACGATCTTGTACCATGTAAGATCCACAGGCCAGTTTTCCTGAAAAGGTGCACACGAATGTCTGCACATGACGTAAAACACACACAGTCCGTAGCCAGGCTCAGGGTACATGTTGAACGGTGCATCCGACAAGTAAAGGAGCACAAATTGTTTGACACCGTCATCCCCATGTCTATTTCAGGCAGCATAAATCAGCTATTTACTGTATCTTGTCTGCTTGTGAACTATCAGAATGGACCACTTGTAAAGACATGGAGCAAATTTTAGAATGTATCCATTTAAATATCGAAAATATGTAAATATGTTTTGATGCTTTATTATTACTGGTCTTAATAACCTGCTGTAATAAACCTTGGCTTGGAGAATCAAAAATCCTTCTCATATTTTTTTTATGTCTGCACTTAAAGGAAGACATAAAAACAGTGGAATTAATCCATTGACAGAAAAAACAAACAAATCACTTCTTAATGAACAACAGATAATTAATCTGACACTATACAGGTAATCATTGTATTTATGTTTTACTGCAAACACTTTTGTATGTAATGGTAAAAGAAAAAATGATCCGCTTTTTCTCTAATGGTGTGCATCACTTCTTGATTTTTGTAAACTCGCTCAACTAGTGTGTCCTCCTGAGCACACACAACAAAATCACACCATTCTAAACCAGTCAAGAGGATCTGTCCCTGAACTTGCCAGCAGTACTTGTGTTGCCTCCGAAGTTTCAAAGCACCGCTTGACATTTTCAGATAGGGGCAGTCCACATAACTCTGAATGTTGGGGCATTTGACTTCTAAGAGTCCAAATGGTGGATTCTCAGAGGGATCGAAGATTACTCCATCAGGGGAACAACCCAGCCATGGAGCATCAGGGTGAATGACAAACCCACATGGTGAATAATTCACATTTTTCAGAATGCAGTACTCTTGAACTGCAACTGGCTCCATATGAATTCCTCCCCTCATGTCCTTGGTCTGGACAGTTCCCCTGTAGATTCTCTCTGCCAAATTCTCTGCAGAAGTATGTCCTCGAACATGGTTTGCCTCATGGAAACGTGTAGATCAGGCATGTCAAACTCAGTTTGGCTGTGGGGCCGGATCCAGACCTTCTGTTCTCAGGTGAGCCGGATCAGTAACTACAAATCAACTCCAAATATTTAGCTTTATTTTTCAGTACTATGCTTTATCATTCAGCCTACATTTTTAGCCTACCCTACATATTATAATCATGGATGAAAAGGGATCTTTTCTAAGCACAACACATTAAAACAATGAAAAAAAAAAGATTTTCATGTTTGACGGTGAATGTGTTAACAACTGGTTTATTTTAACAGTTGAGTGAATGCAGTTTTATACCTGAAGCAACTCACCACATTAACAAACTCAAGTGGGAGCTATGAAAAAAATATTTTCGCCTTAATAGTCATACTGCTTTGAAATAAATAAAAAAATAAATACAAATAAAAGTTATAGCAGTGCATGGGTAATAAAATTAGACTACATCAGATCAAACTACTAGGCTGGGCCTACTGAAGCTGAGAACATACTGCACAATATTAATTATCTTTAATATGAAACCAGATGAATCTTATTTTTAATGATCTGTATTCATGAGTGCAAACAAATTTCGTGTCATCACACTTTTTTTCTCTCTCTCTCACTGCATTCCTGCAGTCTACTTGCTGCTGCTGGCTCCTGTAACTTGGCATCTTTTTGCCTTCACAAGTGCATCGATATTAGGTGTCAAATCCTGAGTAGCAGCACATTTAACAATGTCATTCAAGTGTTTATTTGTTAACCTTGAGCGCTGCTTTGTTTTATTATTGTTCATTACAGAGAACACCTGTTCACAAAGATAAGTAGTCCCAAACATGGATAGAACTTATGCAGCCATGGCTGTTAATTTGGGGTAACCTGGCACGAGATATTGATAAAACGTATTCATTTCCACGGACCCAAATTTATCCTTCATAGCAGAATCGCTTCATAGCGGAATTGCATCCTTTGACTGAAGCTTTAACTCGTGTCAGTGCTGCATGCTGTCATTTACTGCCCTCTAGCGACCAGAGAGAGCATTTGATTTGTATTCATTTTTTAAAAATCACAACTTTTGATAGAAATGAGCTAGAGACTTGCTTCATTTTTTGACATACTCAGAAATTTATGCCGGGCCGTATTAAATAATCCAACGGGACGGGTCCGGCCCGCGGGCCCTATGTTTCACATGCCTGCTGTACATGTTACTCTCATCTTTCTCAGACCATGCCATTCTTCACATCAACTCTGCTCCTGTGTTGCAGCTTCAATCCTCTGGCCCATGCTCAATCACACTTCCAGGGACTTAACATGCACTTCTTCCTCTTCTCACAAAACATACGCACATTCTCATCGTCCCAGCCTATAGTTTTGGATAGCAAGGGGTGCTTCAGTGGGGGCACCTGGGATGTTCACAATTTCTCTCACTGCTGCTGGCTTATGATGGAATGAAACCACACTCCCTGCCTCTACAGGCCCAAAAGCACATTCAACTAATGGGACTGCAGTTCACATCCCCATTGTTGTAACCAGAGGGGCAATTACAGGACTAAAACTTCTTATAGACCTCTGACACTCTTAGCATGGCAACATTGGGCATTTCTCCATCCAAACGCTTTATAATGTGAACTTCTGAAAAATATTAAAAGCAAAAACGTGTATAACCATTAAATCAAATTACTGCCACAATATAATCTAAACTTCATTACACATCACATGGATCAAAGGTAATATTTTTTTATTTTTTTATTTGCCTTTATTTAACCAGGTTAGTCCCTTGAGATACAAGATCCCTTTTACAAGAGAGACCTGGCCAAGAGAGACCGAGCAGCAGCACAAATTACAACATTCAAGATACATTCAAAATCTCACATAAAATTTATTAAAACACGCACACACAGATGATCTGGACCTGACTGATTTTATCAGAGTCTTAAATCTGTTCAAAGAAACAAGGTCCTTGATTTTTATATCAGCCTGTAACCGGTTCCATGTGTATGGAGCAGCAAAACTAAAAGCAGTCTTTCCTAGCTCTGTTCGAGCTCTAGGAACAGCAAGTTGCAAAAACTCACTCGAACGAAGACTGAGCAGACTTTGCCTTCTATTCAGAAGACAACATAAATAATTAGGCAAATTCCCAATTAGTGCTTTGTAAATAAAAACATACCAATGTGCAAAACGTCGTGCCTGCAACAAAGTCCAATTCACTTTTGTGTATAACAAACAATGATGAGTAAGAGGTCGACAGTTTGTTATAAATCGCAAAGCACTATGATACACACTGTCCAGTATGCTCAAACAGTGCACAGGAGCATTCATATACAAAATATCTCCATAATCTAATACAGGCATGAACGTTGCTTCAACTAACTTCTTTTTTACAATAAAAGAAAAACAAGATTTATTTCTATAATAAAAACCTAACAAAAGTCTAAGCTTTTTAATTAGATGTTGAATATAAGGTTTAAAAGATAACTTATATATATATATATATATATATATATATATATATATATATATAACCTCACACAGTCAGCAGTTGAATTCCTTGGTTTTCGAACCTCCATTTCTCCAACGGGTCCCGGCTTCACACCCTAAAAGTAGGGACACATTTAGCACTGTTTTAATGGTGGCTACATATGGATGAACATACATGTGACATACAAACTGACATGCTAGGTAACTCGCTGCTCGGTGTCTGTGCAGCTTTGGACTGGGGGTACAGCAGGAATATCTAGCTGAGAATAGTGTGCAGTCTGATAAAGAAGGGCAACCAAATGATTGCACAGGGCACATCCTGCCACACAGGAGCAATGGGTGCTCACCAAAATGACAGGGCTCGAGTGTTTTAACACCATCTAAGGAGAAAAAATATATTAAAATATCTGTTAACATTTTATTGAACAGCAGTAATTGAGCAAAAATAAATAAGTCAGGTAAAGTTTCCCAAATTAGTTGACTGTACACATCCACTTTAATTCACTGAAGGTAGAGAGATAAAATATGTAGGCACATGCAAAAGCTTGGGCACCAAATACCATGTTTTATTGATGCTATAGATTTAGTCAATGTGATTAGTGAAGGGTGTGATTGGAGATGACCACACCTTCAATATTTAATCAGCTTTGCTTATATTATGGCAGTAATCTGATGTAGTGGTTATACACTTCTATACACTTATACATTAAAGGAGTGGTTCCCAAACGTTTTCTGCCGTGCCCCCCATTAATAGATGAGAATAATTTTGCGCCCCCCACTGCGCCCAATATTTTGTTGAGTGAGAACAGGATATTTTGTTTTGCCAGAACAGGAACAACTGTATGTGAAGTCCCTGGAAGTCTTATTCAGCAAAGACCACAGGATTAAGGCTGCTTTTGCTTCTTTAGTTCAGACTGCCATATTTAAATATCTTGCGAAAAAACAGTAATTGTTATGACTGATTAGTGCATGTTTGTACATACATACATACATACATACATATATACACAAACACTTGTGTGTGTGTGTGTAACCATTGATCCTACTCTCAAGTCATGTGGCTTTTCACTTTTCCTCATAGACCTATGACAAACTGCCCTCACGCGGACCTCTCCTGTCACCTTGTTTTTCATTGACACTGTGCAGGGGGGAAGATGAATAAAAATAAAAATGTAATGATATGCTACTTACACAGCAGCTTCATAGTTAGCTAGCTAAAACAAACATCTCAATAGTAAGTAATAGCTTCTGGTCTGTCAAGGTAAATTTATTGATACAATCACTAACGTTAACATGGATACAAGGAAGCGTTTGCTAACCATACTTTATTAGATGCAGCACAATATAACTAAAAAAAGATGGCTTAATTGTCAAATTTGATCAAGCCAGTCCAAAGACATTCACAGTTAGCTCGTTAGTTTCCTGTTTACTTCCTAGAAACGTCAGCGGGCGTCATATGCCGACTTGAAGCTGATTGGTTTATGCAAAATAGTAATGCATTGTGGTAGCGAAATCTTATTTTTGCACAGGGAAAAATGGAATAATGTTTGAACAGTTAATGTAGAACTAGAATATATGTAATATAGGACTATTCTGTTTCCTAAAATATATTTAGGTTAATATACTTTTTGGCATACCGTCCTCGAGACATATATGAATTTGCAGCTCTTTATATACTGCACATACCATCTAAACCTGGTTGCCAGATTCGCGGTTTTCACTCCAAATTGGGCTTGTTTGAAACTCCTTCAAAGTTTTTCGTTTTTGGGCTACTTTTCACTTGGCCCACCGCGGGAGTTACAAGTCAACAATAACAATCGATGGCGATATAATACTTAAATAGTCTCAATTTTAACACTCTAACACTTTGGGCTACTTTTGGCTTCTGACGGGCGCATTTTACACTGACTTTGGCCGGGATATTTATGCACGACCTGCCAACCCTGGCCACACTCGCTCGTGTTGACTGCAAGTGCACCAACTTGATCAGTCCACAGAGACAAGCCGGAGCCTTACAAGTGATTGGAAGCTCTTCTAACCAATAGTTTACTTCCTTCTGAAGCTAACCAGCCCTCATTTGCCATGATTGCTCAATTATATTTTTTTATTGAGCCCTCGGAAAGTCGCGCTTCATTTCCAATGTGGGTCCGCTAGCATAGCAACATAAGCTAACCGCTAACCTTTGCTAACCTAAGCCAAGCTCCCCAGAACGCACTATTCGGCGAAACTGAAGCAGTCGTGGATTATTTTGTTCGTTTTTATTCTGATTGTGGATACTTTTGAACATAAACCGATAACTTTTTATGGAATATATGAGCAATTTTCGGCATTTTCGCCAACCCGGAAGTGAGACCGTACACCCGCTACGACGCGACTCAGTGTACACGTGAGTAAAAATTGATAATTTTTCATAAGCGATATTGTACAAAATATATATTCTAATACTAAACATTAGATTATAGACAGTATTGGAGCTTTTGAGTGCTGGAGTACTCTGTATCGTGTCGGATGCTACCGGAGTTGGCTACGGTAGCTTGGCATAGCCTGTCGGACTATATTGGACATAAATATCATATCATACAGGGTTCCCACGGGTCCTTGAAATCCTTGAAAGTTTGTGAATCTGAAAAAATAAGTTCAAGGCCCTGGAAAGTTTTTGAAAACAGGCATAAAAGACAGCCGTCCTTGACGGTCCTTGAATATTTTAGAGGGTTTGAAATTTCACATGGATGAAGACCGCGGTCACAGAATAATAGGGCACAGTTGGTAAGGAAGTCAATATTTACAAAAGATTGCTATGAAAAAGATTGCCATGATGTTTTAAATTTCTCATCCTTTGTTGAAAAAATATGATCTGATATGAGTTGTTATAAAGATTTAAAGAAAGTCTGCAAAGTGATTCCTTTAACATTTTTTATATTCAGAGTTGACTGTTTCGATGCCCATGTTAAAAGTGAATGACTGTTGAGTTCAAGTGTAATAACAAGATTATCACTGATGGTATGAGACAAAAGATATAATAGATATTCTTTCAAGAAACATCCTAATAAAAATTATAAAACCACAAAGGCTTGTCAAATGGCTCATGTCTTCTAAAGTAAAAGAGACTCATTTCAAAATAATAAATAAGATATATCCTGTAGCCATGTTTCTTGAAAGAAGAGTTAAACTTGATGTGGATTAATGGACCTTTTTTAAGTCAGAAGATGAATCCCAGGAGCATTTGTTTTTCCATCTCAATATTTACAAAGTTTTTGCATGGACACTAGAAACTGGATTAATCTCAAACTTCTTTCTTTTGATACCATTATACTTCAGTTCGAATTTCTCTGATTCCATAAATTCACTACCATAAGTGGAGTGGTTAAAAGGCTGTTCTCTTTATGAATGAATATTATTCTTTATTAAGTAGATTTAAAAACTATGCTAGAATCATCTCACGCCAGATTTCTCTAGAAATCTATAGTTCTAATCTCATTATATGGCTTTGCTCCTCTGTTTTATGTATGTACTGTATGTGTATATGCATATGTGTATTATTGTTATTATTATTATTATTTGTCTACTGTCAACGTGTCATTATTTTGCCAGCACAAGTTCATTTAAAATGACATTGATTCTACAGGGCCTATGCTGACTTTTACTTGGCAAAGTTTGGTCATTCTCCTGTAGAGAAATTTGTTTGTTTGTTCAGCACCGAAAGCAAGTGTTTCCTGTAGGTAGTTGTTGATCCTTCAACAACTATAGCCATTTTACGTGAATGTCGTCATCTCAGATGTGCATTGCTAAATTGCCAGTCATGCACAGAAAATTTCAGGATGCATGGCTTGAAATGACATTCAGTCTTTTGAATTTGCGTTGTATTAACATCGTTTTTTGATAACATATTCAGGGGTAAGAGTAGGTAAATGCTGGCAGGTGCTGTCCTTGAATTTGAGGAAGTTGGTCCTGGAAAGTCATTGAAAGGTCCTTGAATTTTATGTTAACCAAGGTGTGGGAACCCTGGAATGACTGTTGAGTTCAAGTGTAATAACAAGATTATCACTGATGGTATGAGACAAAAGATATAATAGATATTCTTTCAAGAAACATCCTAATAAAAATTATAAAACCACAAAGGCTTGTCAAATGGCTCATGTCTTCTAAAGTAAAAGAGACTCATTTCAAAATAATAAATAAGATATATCCTGTAGCCATGTTTCTTGAAAGAAGAGTTAAACTTGATGTGGATTAATGGACCTTTTTTAAGTCAGAAGATGAATCCCAGGAGCATATGTTTTTCCATCTCAATATTTACAAAGTTTTTGCATGGACACTAGAAACTGGATTAATCTCAAACTTCTTTCTTTTGATACCATTATACTTCAGTTCGAATTTCTCTGATTCCATAAATTCACTACCATAAGTGGAGTGGTTAAAAGGCTGTTCTCTTTATGAATGAATATTATTCTTTATTAAGTAGATTTAAAAACTACCGGTATGCTAGAATCATCTCACGCCAGATTTCTCTAGAAATCTATAGTTCTAATCTCATTATATGGCTTTGCTCCTCTGTTTTATGTATGTACTGTATGTGTATATGCATATGTGTATTATTGTTATTATTATTATTATTTGTCTACTGTCAACGTGTCATTATTTTGCCAGCACAAGTTCATTTAAAATTACATTGATTCTACAGGGCCTATGCTGACTTTTACTTGGCAAAGTTTGGTCATTCTCCTGTAGAGAAATTTGTTTGTTTGTTCAGCACCGAAAGCAAGTGTTTCCTGTAGGTAGTTGTTGATCCTTCAACAACTATAGCCATTTTACGTGAATGTCGTCATCTCAGATGTGCATTGCTAAATTGCCAGTCATGCACAGAAAATTTCAGGATGCATGGCTTGAAATGACATTCAGTCTTTTGAATTTGCGTTGTATTAACATCGTTTTTTGATAACATATTCAGGGGTAAGAGTAGGTAAATGCTGGCAGGTGCTGTCCTTGAATTTGAGGAAGTTGGTCCTGGAAAGTCATTGAAAGGTCCTTGAATTTTATGTTAACCAAGGTGTGGGAACCCTGTCTGACATTCCTGGCATATTAGCATCTGTAATAGAGGTTCTAAAATAAAACAAACCAAGGAATATGGTATTGAAGTGAATCAATATGTTCCCCCAACTGTCTACTTCAGTTTGAGCCATGAATTATCATTTCCCTATATGTACAACCTGAGATATCTAGTTTTATAGTGGACTATGTCGGGAATCTGAGGAATTTTTAAAATGTCCGCCTGGAATGTGTGCACAATAGAGTTAAAATGATCTAAAAAGATGAGCTTCTGAACAAAAATACTGGATATGACTGATTCGTTTTTGATCAGTGTATCTTAATAATCCATCTACTGTCTTTGCAGGTTTGCAACCTACAACCACCTGATGGCCTTCTGGGAACTGATTGAACCTGCAACACATCAGATGATACGGGTCACCAACTCCAAACCTACTTTCTTAATTGGAATGGCACCCCATAGTGCCATAACCTTTGTGTCTGGACTCTATGCTGGGTCTATTAGTGACAGGGAGATGTTCAGACAGTCAGGAATTATTCCTCTACTTACCCCTGACATGGCAATAATGGTGGATAAGGGCTTCCTGGTAGACGATCTTGTACCATGTAAGATCCACAGGCCAGTTTTCCTGAAAAGGTGCACACGAATGTCTGCACATGACGTAAAACACACACAGTCCGTAGCCAGGCTCAGGGTACATGTTGAACGGTGCATCCGACGAGTAAAGGAGCACAAATTGTTTGACACCGTCATCCCCATGTCTATTTCAGGCAGCATAAATCAGCTATTTACTGTATCTTGTCTGCTTGTGAACTATCAGAATGGACCACTTGTAAAGACATGGAGCAAATTTTAGAATGTATGCATTTAAATATCGAAAATATGTAAATATGTTTTGATGCTTTATTATTACTGGTCTTAATAACCTGCTGTAATAAACCTTGGCTTGGAGAATCAAAAATCCTTCTCATATTTTTTTTATGTCTGCACTTAAAGGAAGACATAAAAACAGTGGAATTAATCCATTGACAGAAAAAACAAACAAATCACTTCTTAATGAACAACAGATAATTAATCTGACACTATACAGGTAATCATTGTATTTATGTTTTACTGCAAACACTTTTGTATGTAATGGTAAAAGAAAAAATGATCCGCTTTTTCTCTAATGGTGTGCATCACTTCTTGATTTTTGTAAACTCGCTCAACTAGTGTGTCCTCCTGAGCACACACAACAAAATCACACCATTCTAAACCAGTCAAGAGGATCTGTCCCTGAACTTGCCAGCAGTACTTGTGTTGCCTCCGAAGTTTCAAAGCACCGCTTGACATTTTCAGATAGGGGCAGTCCACATAACTCTGAATGTTGGGGCATTTGACTTCTAAGAGTCCAAATGGTGGATTCTCAGAGGGATCGAAGATTACTCCATCAGGGGAACAACCCAGCCATGGAGCATCAGGGTGAATGACAAACCCACATGGTGAATAATTCACATTTTTCAGAATGCAGTACTCTTGAACTGCAACTGGCTCCATATGAATTCCTCCCCTCATGTCCTTGGTCTGGACAGTTCCCCTGTAGATTCTCTCTGCCAAATTCTCTGCAGAAGTATGTCCTCGAACATGGTTTGCCTCATGGAAACGTGTAGATCAGGCATGTCAAACTCAGTTTGGCTGTGGGGCCGGATCCAGACCTTTTGTTCTCAGGTGAGCCGGATCAGTAACTACAAATCAACTCCAAATATTTAGCTTTATTTTTCAGTACTATGCTTTATCATTCAGCCTACATTTTTAGCCTACCCTACATATTATAATCATGGATGAAAAGGGATCTTTTCTAAGCACAACACATTAAAACAATGAAAAAAAAAAGATTTTCATGTTTGACGGTGAATGTGTTAACAACTGGTTTATTTTAACAGTTGAGTGAATGCAGTTTTATACCTGAAGCAACTCACCACATTAACAAACTCAAGTGGGAGCTATGAAAAAAATATTTTCGCCTTAATAGTCATACTGCTTTGAAATAAATAAAAAAATAAATACAAATAAAAGTTATAGCAGTGCATGGGTAATAAAATTAGACTACATCAGATCAAACTACTAGGCTGGGCCTACTGAAGCTGAGAACATACTGCACAATATTAATTATCTTTAATATGAAACCAGATGAATCTTATTTTTAATGATCTGTATTCATGAGTGCAAACAAATTTCGTGTCATCACACTTTTTTTCTCTCTCTCTCACTGCATTCCTGCAGTCTACTTGCTGCTGCTGGCTCCTGTAACTTGGCATCTTTTTGCCTTCACAAGTGCATCGATATTAGGTGTCAAATCCTGAGTAGCAGCACATTTAACAATGTCATTCAAGTGTTTATTTGTTAACCTTGAGCGCTGCTTTGTTTTATTATTGTTCATTACAGAGAACACCTGTTCACAAAGATAAGTAGTCCCAAACATGGATAGAACTTATGCAGCCATGGCTGTTAATTTGGGGTAACCTGGCACGAGATATTGATAAAACGTATTCATTTCCACGGACCCAAATTTATCCTTCATAGCAGAATCGCTTCATAGCGGAATTGCATCCTTTGACTGAAGCTTTAACTCGTGTCAGTGCTGCATGCTGTCATTTACTGCCCTCTAGCGACCAGAGAGAGCATTTGATTTGTATTCATTTTTTAAAAATCACAACTTTTGATAGAAATGAGCTAGAGACTTGCTTCATTTTTTGACATACTCAGAAATTTATGCCGGGCCGTATTAAATAATCCAACGGGACGGGTCCGGCCCGCGGGCCCTATGTTTCACATGCCTGCTGTACATGTTACTCTCATCTTTCTCAGACCATGCCATTCTTCACATCAACTCTGCTCCTGTGTTGCAGCTTCAATCCTCTGGCCCATGCTCAATCACACTTCCAGGGACTTAACATGCACTTCTTCCTCTTCTCACAAAACATACGCACATTCTCATCGTCCCAGCCTATAGTTTTGGATAGCAAGGCGTGCTTCAGTGGGGGCACCTGGGATGTTCACAATTTCTCTCACTGCTGCTGGCTTATGATGGAATGAAACCACACTCCCTGCCTCTACAGGCCCAAAAGCACATTCAACTAATGGGACTGCAGTTCACATGCCCATTGTTGTAACCAGAGGGGCAATTACAGGACTAAAACTTCTTATAGACCTCTGACACTCTTAGCATGGCAACATTGGGCATTTCTCCATCCAAACGCTTTATAATGTGAACTTCTGAAAAATATTAAAAGCAAAAACGTGTATAACCATTAAATCAAATTACTGCCACAATATAATCTAAACTTCATTACACATCACATGGATCAAAGGTAATATTTTTTTATTTTTTTATTTGCCTTTATTTAACCAGGTTAGTCCCTTGAGATACAAGATCCCTTTTACAAGAGAGACCTGGCCAAGAGAGACCGAGCAGCAGCACAAATTACAACATTCAAGATACATTCAAAATCTCACATAAAATTTATTAAAACACGCACACACAGATGATCTGGACCTGACTGATTTTATCAGAGTCTTAAATCTGTTCAAAGAAACAAGGTCCTTGATTTTTATATCAGCCTGTAACCGGTTCCATGTGTATGGAGCAGCAAAACTAAAAGCAGTCTTTCCTAGCTCTGTTCGAGCTCTAGGAACAGCAAGTTGCAAAAACTCACTCGAACGAAGACTGAGCAGACTTTGCCTTCTATTCAGAAGACAACATAAATAATTAGGCAAATTCCCAATTAGTGCTTTGTAAATAAAAACATACCAATGTGCAAAACGTCGTGCCTGCAACAAAGTCCAATTCACTTTTGTGTATAACAAACAATGATGAGTAAGAGGTCGACAGTTTGTTATAAATCGCAAAGCACTATGATACACACTGTCCAGTATGCTCAAACAGTGCACAGGAGCATTCATATACAAAATATCTCCATAATCTAATACAGGCATGAACGTTGCTTCAACTAACTTCTTTTTTACAATAAAAGAAAAACAAGATTTATTTCTATAATAAAAACCTAACAAGAGTCTAAGCTTTTTAATTAGATGTTGAATATAAGGTTTAAAAGATAACTTATATATATATATATATATATATATATATATATATATATATATATATATATATATATATATATATATATAACCTCACACAGTCAGCAGTTGAATTCCTTGGTTTTCGAACCTCCATTTCTCCAACGGGTCCCGGCTTCACACCCTAAAAGTAGGGACACATTTAGCACTGTTTTAATGGTGGCTACATATGGATGAACATACATGTGACATACAAACTGACATGCTAGGTAACTCGCTGCTCGGTGTCTGTGCAGCTTTGGACTGGGGGTACAGCAGGAATATCTAGCTGAGAATAGTGTGCAGTCTGATAAAGAAGGGCAACCAAATGATTGCACAGGGCACATCCTGCCACACAGGAGCAATGGGTGCTCACCAAAATGACAGGGCTCGAGTGTTTTAACACCATCTAAGGAGAAAAAATATATTAAAATATCTGTTAACATTTTATTGAACAGCAGTAATTGAGCAAAAATAAATAAGTCAGGTAAAGTTTCCCAAATTAGTTGACTGTACACATCCACTTTAATTCACTGAAGGTAGAGAGATAAAATATGTAGGCACATGCAAAAGCTTGGGCACCAAATACCATGTTTTATTGATGCTATAGATTTAGTCAATGTGATTAGTGAAGGGTGTGATTGGAGATGACCACACCTTCAATATTTAATCAGCTTTGCTTATATTATGGCAGTAATCTGATGTAGTGGTTATACACTTCTATACACTTATACATTAAAGGAGTGGTTCCCAAACGTTTTCTGCCGTGCCCCCCATTAATAGATGAGAATAATTTTGCGCCCCCCACTGCGCCCAATATTTTGTTGAGTGAGAACAGGATATTTTGTTTTGCCAGAACAGGAACAACTGTATGTGAAGTCCCTGGAAGTCTTATTCAGCAAAGACCACAGGATTAAGGCTGCTTTTGCTTCTTTAGTTCAGACTGCCATATTTAAATATCTTGCGAAAAAACAGTAATTGTTATGACTGATTAGTGCATGTTTGTACATACATACATACATACATATATACACAAACACTTGTGTGTGTGTGTGTAACCATTGATCCTACTCTCAAGTCATGTGGCTTTTCACTTTTCCTCATAGACCTATGACAAACTGCCCTCACGCGGACCTCTCCTGTCACCTTGTTTTTCATTGACACTGTGCAGGGGGGAAGATGAATAAAAATAAAAATGTAATGATATGCTACTTACACAGCAGCTTCATAGTTAGCTAGCTAAAACAAACATCTCAATAGTAAGTAATAGCTTCTGGTCTGTCAAGGTAAATTTATTGATACAATCACTAACGTTAACATGGATACAAGGAAGCGTTTGCTAACCATACTTTATTAGATGCAGCACAATATAACTAAAAAAAGATGGCTTAATTGTCAAATTTGATCAAGCCAGTCCAAAGACATTCACAGTTAGCTCGTTAGTTTCCTGTTTACTTCCTAGAAACGTCAGCGGGCGTCATATGCCGACTTGAAGCTGATTGGTTTATGCAAAATAGTAATGCATTGTGGTAGCGAAATCTTATTTTTGCACAGGGAAAAATGGAATAATGTTTGAACAGTTAATGTAGAACTAGAATATATGTAATATAGGACTATTCTGTTTCCTAAAATATATTTAGGTTAATATACTTTTTGGCATACCGTCCTCGAGACATATATGAATTTGCAGCTCTTTATATACTGCACATACCATCTAAACCTGGTTGCCAGATTCGCGGTTTTCACTCCAAATTGGGCTTGTTTGAAACTCCTTCAAAGTTTTTCGTTTTTGGGCTACTTTTCACTTGGCCCACCGCGGGAGTTACAAGTCAACAATAACAATCGATGGCGATATAATACTTAAATAGTCTCAATTTTAACACTCTAACACTTTGGGCTACTTTTGGCTTCTGACGGGCGCATTTTACACTGACTTTGGCCGGGATATTTATGCACGACCTGCCAACCCTGGCCACACTCGCTCGTGTTGACTGCAAGTGCACCAACTTGATCAGTCCACAGAGACAAGCCGGAGCCTTACAAGTGATTGGAAGCTCTTCTAACCAATAGTTTACTTCCTTCTGAAGCTAACCAGCCCTCATTTGCCATGATTGCTCAATTATATTTTTTTATTGAGCCCTCGGAAAGTCGCGCTTCATTTCCAATGTGGGTCCGCTAGCATAGCAACATAAGCTAACCGCTAACCTTTGCTAACCTAAGCCAAGCTCCCCAGAACGCACTATTCGGCGAAACTGAAGCAGTCGTGGATTATTTTGTTCGTTTTTATTCTGATTGTGGATACTTTTGAACATAAACCGATAACTTTTTATGGAATATATGAGCAATTTTCGGCATTTTCGCCAACCCGGAAGTGAGACCGTACACCCGCTACGACGCGACTCAGTGTACACGTGAGTAAAAATTGATAATTTTTCATAAGCGATATTGTACAAAATATATATTCTAATACTAAACATTAGATTATAGACAGTATTGGAGCTTTTGAGTGCTGGAGTACTCTGTATCGTGTCGGATGCTACCGGAGTTGGCTACGGTAGCTTGGCATAGCCTGTCGGACTATATTGGACATAAATATCATATCATACAGGGTTCCCACGGGTCCTTGAAATCCTTGAAAGTTTGTGAATCTGAAAAAATAAGTTCAAGGCCCTGGAAAGTTTTTGAAAACAGGCATAAAAGACAGCCGTCCTTGACGGTCCTTGAATATTTTAGAGGGTTTGAAATTTCACATGGATGAAGACCGCGGTCACAGAATAATAGGGCACAGTTGGTAAGGAAGTCAATATTTACAAAAGATTGCTATGAAAAAGATTGCCATGATGTTTTAAATTTCTCATCCTTTGTTGAAAAAATATGATCTGATATGAGTTGTTATAAAGATTTAAAGAAAGTCTGCAAAGTGATTCCTTTAACATTTTATATTCAGAGTTGACTGTTTCGATGCCCATGTTAAAAGTGAATGACTGTTGAGTTCAAGTGTAATAACAAGATTATCACTGATGGTATGAGACAAAAGATATAATAGATATTCTTTCAAGAAACATCCTAATAAAAATTATAAAACCACAAAGGCTTGTCAAATGGCTCATGTCTTCTAAAGTAAAAGAGACTCATTTCAAAATAATAAATAAGATATATCCTGTAGCCATGTTTCTTGAAAGAAGAGTTAAACTTGATGTGGATTAATGGACCTTTTTTAAGTCAGAAGATGAATCCCAGGAGCATATGTTTTTCCATCTCAATATTTACAAAGTTTTTGCATGGACACTAGAAACTGGATTAATCTCAAACTTCTTTCTTTTGATACCATTATACTTCAGTTCGAATTTCTCTGATTCCATAAATTCACTACCATAAGTGGAGTGGTTAAAAGGCTGTTCTCTTTATGAATGAATATTATTCTTTATTAAGTAGATTTAAAAACTATGCTAGAATCATCTCACGCCAGATTTCTCTAGAAATCTATAGTTCTAATCTCATTATATGGCTTTGCTCCTCTGTTTTATGTATGTACTGTATGTGTATATGCATATGTGTATTATTGTTATTATTATTATTATTTGTCTACTGTCAACGTGTCATTATTTTGCCAGCACAAGTTCATTTAAAATTACATTGATTCTACAGGGCCTATGCTGACTTTTACTTGGCAAAGTTTGGTCATTCTCCTGTAGAGAAATTTGTTTGTTTGTTCAGCACCGAAAGCAAGTGTTTCCTGTAGGTAGTTGTTGATCCTTCAACAACTATAGCCATTTTACGTGAATGTCGTCATCTCAGATGTGCATTGCTAAATTGCCAGTCATGCACAGAAAATTTCAGGATGCATGGCTTGAAATGACATTCAGTCTTTTGAATTTGCGTTGTATTAACATCGTTTTTTGATAACATATTCAGGGGTAAGAGTAGGTAAATGCTGGCAGGTGCTGTCCTTGAATTTGAGGAAGTTGGTCCTGGAAAGTCATTGAAAGGTCCTTGAATTTTATGTTAACCAAGGTGTGGGAACCCTGTCTGACATTCCTGGCATATTAGCATCTGTAATAGAGGTTCTAAAATAAAACAAACCAAGGAATATGGTATTGAAGTGAATCAATATGTTCCCCCAACTGTCTACTTCAGTTTGAGCCATGAATTATCATTTCCCTATATGTACAACCTGAGATATCTAGTTTTATAGTGGACTATGTCGGGAATCTGAGGAATTTTTAAAATGTCCGCCTGGAATGTGTGCACAATAGAGTTAAAATGATCTAAAAAGATGAGCTTCTGAACAAAAATACTGGATATGACTGATTCGTTTTTGATCAGTGTATCTTAATAATCCATCTACTGTCTTTGCAGGTTTGCAACCTACAACCACCTGATGGCCTTCTGGGAACTGATTGAACCTGCAACACATCAGATGATACGGGTCACCAACTCCAAACCTACTTTCTTAATTGGAATGGCACCCCATAGTGCCATAACCTTTGTGTCTGGACTCTATGCTGGGTCTATTAGTGACAGGGAGATGTTCAGACAGTCAGGAATTATTCCTCTACTTACCCATGACATGGCAATAATGGTGGATAAGGGCTTCCTGGTAGACGATCTTGTACCATGTAAGATCCACAGGCCAGTTTTCCTGAAAAGGTGCACACGAATGTCTGCACATGACGTAAAACACACACAGTCCGTAGCCAGGCTCAGGGTACATGTTGAACGGTGCATCCGACAAGTAAAGGAGCACAAATTGTTTGACACCGTCATCCCCATGTCTATTTCAGGCAGCATAAATCAGCTATTTACTGTATCTTGTCTGCTTGTGAACTATCAGAATGGACCACTTGTAAAGACATGGAGCAAATTTTATAATGTATGCATTTAAATATCGAAAATATGTAAATATGTTTTGATGCTTTATTATTACTGGTCTTAATAACCTGCTGTAATAAACCTTGGCTTGGAGAATCAAAAATCCTTCTCATATTTTTTTTATGTCTGCACTTAAAGGAAGACATAAAAACAGTGGAATTAATCCATTGACAGAAAAAACAAACAAATCACTTCTTAATGAACAACAGATAATTAATCTGACACTATACAGGTAATCATTGTATTTATGTTTTACTGCAAACACTTTTGTATGTAATGGTAAAAGAAAAAATGATCCGCTTTTTCTCTAATGGTGTGCATCACTTCTTGATTTTTGTAAACTCGCTCAACTAGTGTGTCCTCCTGAGCACACACAACAAAATCACACCATTCTAAACCAGTCAAGAGGATCTGTCCCTGAACTTGCCAGCAGTACTTGTGTTGCCTCCGAAGTTTCAAAGCACCGCTTGACATTTTCAGATAGGGGCAGTCCACATAACTCTGAATGTTGGGGCATTTGACTTCTAAGAGTCCAAATGGTGGATTCTCAGAGGGATCGAAGATTACTCCATCAGGGGAACAACCCAGCCATGGAGCATCAGGGTGAATGACAAACCCACATGGTGAATAATTCACATTTTTCAGAATGCAGTACTCTTGAACTGCAACTGGCTCCATATGAATTCCTCCCCTCATGTCCTTGGTCTGGACAGTTCCCCTGTAGATTCTCTCTGCCAAATTCTCTGCAGAAGTATGTCCTCGAACATGGTTTGCCTCATGGAAACGTGTAGATCAGGCATGTCAAACTCAGTTTGGCTGTGGGGCCGGATCCAGACCTTCTGTTCTCAGGTGAGCCGGATCAGTAACTACAAATCAACTCCAAATATTTAGCTTTATTTTTCAGTACTATGCTTTATCATTCAGCCTACATTTTTAGCCTACCCTACATATTATAATCATGGATGAAAAGGGATCTTTTCTAAGCACAACACATTAAAACAATGAAAAAAAAAAGATTTTCATGTTTGACGGTGAATGTGTTAACAACTGGTTTATTTTAACAGTTGAGTGAATGCAGTTTTATACCTGAAGCAACTCACCACATTAACAAACTCAAGTGGGAGCTATGAAAAAAATATTTTCGCCTTAATAGTCATACTGCTTTGAAATAAATAAAAAAATAAATACAAATAAAAGTTATAGCAGTGCATGGGTAATAAAATTAGACTACATCAGATCAAACTACTAGGCTGGGCCTACTGAAGCTGAGAACATACTGCACAATATTAATTATCTTTAATA
Source organism: Brachyhypopomus gauderio (assembly GCF_052324685.1). Classification (NCBI taxonomy): domain Eukaryota; kingdom Metazoa; phylum Chordata; class Actinopteri; order Gymnotiformes; family Hypopomidae; genus Brachyhypopomus; species Brachyhypopomus gauderio. The sequence continues at coordinate 9,852 of NW_027507263.1, read as the reverse complement.
TGAAACCAGATGAATCTTATTTTTAATGATCTGTATTCATGAGTGCAAACAAATTTCGTGTCATCACACTTTTTTTCTCTCTCTCTCACTGCATTCCTGCAGTCTACTTGCTGCTGCTGGCTCCTGTAACTTGGCATCTTTTTGCCTTCACAAGTGCATCGATATTAGGTGTCAAATCCTGAGTAGCAGCACATTTAACAATGTCATTCAAGTGTTTATTTGTTAACCTTGAGCGCTGCTTTGTTTTATTATTGTTCATTACAGAGAACACCTGTTCACAAAGATAAGTAGTCCCAAACATGGATAGAACTTATGCAGCCATGGCTGTTAATTTGGGGTAACCTGGCACGAGATATTGATAAAACGTATTCATTTCCACGGACCCAAATTTATCCTTCATAGCAGAATCGCTTCATAGCGGAATTGCATCCTTTGACTGAAGCTTTAACTCGTGTCAGTGCTGCATGCTGTCATTTACTGCCCTCTAGCGACCAGAGAGAGCATTTGATTTGTATTCATTTTTTAAAAATCACAACTTTTGATAGAAATGAGCTAGAGACTTGCTTCATTTTTTGACATACTCAGAGATTTATGCCGGGCCGTATTAAATAATCCAACGGGACGGGTCCGGCCCGCGGGCCCTATGTTTCACATGCCTGCTGTACATGTTACTCTCATCTTTCTCAGACCATGCCATTCTTCACATCAACTCTGCTCCTGTGTTGCAGCTTCAATCCTCTGGCCCATGCTCAATCACACTTCCAGGGACTTAACATGCACTTCTTCCTCTTCTCACAAAACATACGCACATTCTCATCGTCCCAGCCTATAGTTTTGGATAGCAAGGGGTGCTTCAGTGGGGGCACCTGGGATGTTCACAATTTCTCTCACTGCTGCTGGCTTATGATGGAATGAAACCACACTCCCTGCCTCTACAGGCCCAAAAGCACATTCAACTAATGGGACTGCAGTTCACATGCCCATTGTTGTAACCAGAGGGGCAATTACAGGACTAAAACTTCTTATAGACCTCTGACACTCTTAGCATGGCAACATTGGGCATTTCTCCATCCAAACGCTTTATAATGTGAACTTCTGAAAAATATTAAAAGCAAAAACGTGTATAACCATTAAATCAAATTACTGCCACAATATAATCTAAACTTCATTACACATCACATGGATCAAAGGTAATATTTTTTTATTTTTTTATTTGCCTTTATTTAACCAGGTTAGTCCCTGGTTAGTCCCTTGAGATACAAGATCCCTTTTACAAGAGAGACCTGGCCAAGAGAGACCGAGCAGCAGCACAAATTACAACATTCAAGATACATTCAAAATCTCACATAAAATTTATTAAAACACGCACACACAGATGATCTGGACCTGACTGATTTTATCAGAGTCTTAAATCTGTTCAAAGAAACAAGGTCCTTGATTTTTATATCAGCCTGTAACCGGTTCCATGTGTATGGAGCAGCAAAACTAAAAGCAGTCTTTCCTAGCTCTGTTCGAGCTCTAGGAACAGCAAGTTGCAAAAACTCACTCGAACGAAGACTGAGCAGACTTTGCCTTCTATTCAGAAGACAACATAAATAATTAGGCAAATTCCCAATTAGTGCTTTGTAAATAAAAACATACCAATGTGCAAAACGTCGTGCCTGCAACAAAGTCCAATTCACTTTTGTGTATAACAAACAATGATGAGTAAGAGGTCGACAGTTTGTTATAAATCGCAAAGCACTATGATACACACTGTCCAGTATGCTCAAACAGTGCACAGGAGCATTCATATACAAAATATCTCCATAATCTAATACAGGCATGAACGTTGCTTCAACTAACTTCTTTTTTACAATAAAAGAAAAACAAGATTTATTTCTATAATAAAAACCTAACAAAAGTCTAAGCTTTTTAATTAGATGTTGAATATAAGGTTTAAAAGATAACTTATATATATATATATATATATATATATATATATATATATATATAACCTCACACAGTCAGCAGTTGAATTCCTTGGTTTTCGAACCTCCATTTCTCCAACGGGTCCCGGCTGCACACCCTAAAAGTAGGGACACATTTAGCACTGTTTTAATGGTGGCTACATATGGATGAACATACATGTGACATACAAACTGACATGCTAGGTAACTCGCTGCTCGGTGTCTGTGCAGCTTTGGACTGGGGGTACAGCAGGAATATCTAGCTGAGAATAGTGTGCAGTCTGATAAAGAAGGGCAACCAAATGATTGCACAGGGCACATCCTGCCACACAGGAGCAATGGGTGCTCACCAAAATGACAGGGCTCGAGTGTTTTAACACCATCTAAGGAGAAAAAATATATTAAAATATCTGTTAACATTTTATTGAACAGCAGTAATTGAGCAAAAATAAATAAGTCAGGTAAAGTTTCCCAAATTAGTTGACTGTACACATCCACTTTAATTCACTGAAGGTAGAGAGATAAAATATGTAGGCACATGCAAAAGCTTGGGCACCAAATACCATGTTTTATTGATGCTATAGATTTAGTCAATGTGATTAGTGAAGGGTGTGATTGGAGATGACCACACCTTCAATATTTAATCAGCTTTGCTTATATTATGGCAGTAATCTGATGTAGTGGTTATACACTTCTATACACTTATACATTAAAGGAGTGGTTCCCAAACGTTTTCTGCCGTGCCCCCCATTAATAGATGAGAATAATTTTGCGCCCCCCACTGCGCCCAATATTTTGTTGAGTGAGAACAGGATATTTTGTTTTGCCAGAACAGGAACAACTGTATGTGAAGTCCCTGGAAGTCTTATTCAGCAAAGACCACAGGATTAAGGCTGCTTTTGCTTCTTTAGTTCAGACTGCCATATTTAAATATCTTGCGAAAAAACAGTAATTGTTATGACTGATTAGTGCATGTTTGTACATACATACATACATACATATATACACAAACACTTGTGTGTGTGTGTGTGTAACCATTGATCCTACTCTCAAGTCATGTGGCTTTTCACTTTTCCTCATAGACCTATGACAAACTGCCCTCACGCGGACCTCTCCTGTCACCTTGTTTTTCATTGACACTGTGCAGGGGGGAAGATGAATAAAAATAAAAATGTAATGATATGCTACTTACACAGCAGCTTCATAGTTAGCTAGCTAAAACAAACATCTCAATAGTAAGTAATAGCTTCTGGTCTGTCAAGGTAAATTTATTGATACAATCACTAACGTTAACATGGATACAAGGAAGCGTTTGCTAACCATACTTTATTAGATGCAGCACAATATAACTAAAAAAAGATGGCTTAATTGTCAAATTTGATCAAGCCAGTCCAAAGACATTCACAGTTAGCTCGTTAGTTTCCTGTTTACTTCCTAGAAACGTCAGCGGGCGTCATATGCCGACTTGAAGCTGATTGGTTTATGCAAAATAGTAATGCATTGTGGTAGCGAAATCTTATTTTTGCACAGGGAAAAATGGAATAATGTTTGAACAGTTAATGTAGAACTAGAATATATGTAATATAGGACTATTCTGTTTCCTAAAATATATTTAGGTTAATATACTTTTTGGCATACCGTCCTCGAGACATATATGAATTTGCAGCTCTTTATATACTGCACATACCATCTAAACCTGGTTGCCAGATTCGCGGTTTTCACTCCAAATTGGGCTTGTTTGAAACTCCTTCAAAGTTTTTCGTTTTTGGGCTACTTTTCACTTGGCCCACCGCGGGAGTTACAAGTCAACAATAACAATCGATGGCGATATAATACTTAAATAGTCTCAATTTTAACACTCTAACACTTTGGGCTACTTTTGGCTTCTGACGGGCGCATTTTACACTGACTTTGGCCGGGATATTTATGCACGACCTGCCAACCCTGGCCACACTCGCTCGTGTTGACTGCAAGTGCACCAACTTGATCAGTCCACAGAGACAAGCCGGAGCCTTACAAGTGATTGGAACCAATAGTTTACTTCCTTCTGAAGCTAACCAGCCCTCATTTGCCATGATTGCTCAATTATATTTTTTTATTGAGCCCTCGGAAAGTCGCGCTTCATTTCCAATGTGGGTCCGCTAGCATAGCAACATAAGCTAACCGCTAACCTTTGCTAACCTAAGCCAAGCTCCCCAGAACGCACTATTCGGCGAAACTGAAGCAGTCGTGGATTATTTTGTTCGTTTTTATTCTGATTGTGGATACTTTTGAACATAAACCGATAACTTTTTATGGAATATATGAGCAATTTTCGGCATTTTCGCCAACCCGGAAGTGAGACCGTACACCCGCTACGACGCGACTCAGTGTACACGTGAGTAAAAATTGATAATTTTTCATAAGCGATATTGTACAAAATATATATTCTAATACTAAACATTAGATTATAGACAGTATTGGAGCTTTTGAGTGCTGGAGTACTCTGTATCGTGTCGGATGCTACCGGAGTTGGCTACGGTAGCTTGGCATAGCCTGTCGGACTATATTGGACATAAATATCATATCATACAGGGTTCCCACGGGTCCTTGAAATCCTTGAAAGTTTGTGAATCTGAAAAAATAAGTTCAAGGCCCTGGAAAGTTTTTGAAAACAGGCATAAAAGACAGCCGTCCTTGACGGTCCTTGAATATTTTAGAGGGTTTGAAATTTCACATGGATGAAGACCGCGGTCACAGAATAATAGGGCACAGTTGGTAAGGAAGTCAATATTTACAAAAGATTGCTATGAAAAAGATTGCCATGATGTTTTAAATTTCTCATCCTTTGTTGAAAAAATATGATCTGATATGAGTTGTTATAAAGATTTAAAGAAAGTCTGCAAAGTGATTCCTTTAACATTTTATATTCAGAGTTGACTGTTTCGATGCCCATGTTAAAAGTGAATGACTGTTGAGTTCAAGTGTAATAACAAGATTATCACTGATGGTATGAGACAAAAGATATAATAGATATTCTTTCAAGAAACATCCTAATAAAAATTATAAAACCACAAAGGCTTGTCAAATGGCTCATGTCTTCTAAAGTAAAAGAGACTCATTTCAAAATAATAAATAAGATATATCCTGTAGCCATGTTTCTTGAAAGAAGAGTTAAACTTGATGTGGATTAATGGACCTTTTTTAAGTCAGAAGATGAATCCCAGGAGCATATGTTTTTCCATCTCAATATTTACAAAGTTTTTGCATGGACACTAGAAACTGGATTAATCTCAAACTTCTTTCTTTTGATACCATTATACTTCAGTTCGAATTTCTCTGATTCCATAAATTCACTACCATAAGTGGAGTGGTTAAAAGGCTGTTCTCTTTATGAATGAATATTATTCTTTATTAAGTAGATTTAAAAACTATGCTAGAATCATCTCACGCCAGATTTCTCTAGAAATCTATAGTTCTAATCTCATTATATGGCTTTGCTCCTCTGTTTTATGTATGTACTGTATGTGTATATGCATATGTGTATTATTGTTATTATTATTATTATTTGTCTACTGTCAATGTGTCATTATTTTGCCAGCACAAGTTCATTTAAAATGACATTGATTCTACAGGGCCTATGCTGACTTTTACTTGGCAAAGTTTGGTCATTCTCCTGTAGAGAAATTTGTTTGTTTGTTCAGCACCGAAAGCAAGTGTTTCCTGTAGGTAGTTGTTGATCCTTCAACAACTATAGCCATTTTACGTGAATGTCGTCATCTCAGATGTGCATTGCTAAATTGCCAGTCATGCACAGAAAATTTCAGGATGCATGGCTTGAAATGACATTCAGTCTTTTGAATTTGCGTTGTATTAACATCGTTTTTTGATAACATATTCAGGGGTAAGAGTAGGTAAATGCTGGCAGGTGCTGTCCTTGAATTTGAGGAAGTTGGTCCTGGAAAGTCATTGAAAGGTCCTTGAATTTTATGTTAACCAAGGTGTGGGAACCCTGTCTGACATTCCTGGCATATTAGCATCTGTAATAGAGGTTCTAAAATAAAACAAACCAAGGAATATGGTATTGAAGTGAATCAATATGTTCCCCCAACTGTCTACTTCAGTTTGAGCCATGAATTATCATTTCCCTATATGTACAACCTGAGATATCTAGTTTTATAGTGGACTATGTCGGGAATCTGAGGAATTTTTAAAATGTCCGCCTGGAATGTGTGCACAATAGAGTTAAAATGATCTAAAAAGATGAGCTTCTGAACAAAAATACTGGATATGACTGATTAGTTTTTGATCAGTGTATCTTAATAATCCATCTACTGTCTTTGCAGGTTTGCAACCTACAACCACCTGATGGCCTTCTGGGAACTGATTGAACCTGCAACACATCAGATGATACGGGTCACCAACTCCAAACCTACTTTCTTAATTGGAATGGCACCCCATAGTGCCATAACCTTTGTGTCTGGACTCTATGCTGGGTCTATTAGTGACAGGGAGATGTTCAGACAGTCAGGAATTATTCCTCTACTTACCCCTGACATGGCAATAATGGTGGATAAGGGCTTCCTGGTAGACGATCTTGTACCATGTAAGATCCACAGGCCAGTTTTCCTGAAAAGGTGCACACGAATGTCTGCACATGACGTAAAACACACACAGTCCGTAGCCAGGCTCAGGGTACATGTTGAACGGTGCATCCGACGAGTAAAGGAGCACAAATTGTTTGACACCGTCATCCCCATGTCTATTTCAGGCAGCATAAATCAGCTATTTACTGTATCTTGTCTGCTTGTGAACTATCAGAATGGACCACTTGTAAAGACATGGAGCAAATTTTAGAATGTATGCATTTAAATATCGAAAATATGTAAATATGTTTTGATGCTTTATTATTACTGGTCTTAATAACCTGCTGTAATAAACCTTGGCTTGGAGAATCAAAAATCCTTCTCATATTTTTTTTATGTCTGCACTTAAAGGAAGACATAAAAACAGTGGAATTAATCCATTGACAGAAAAAACAAACAAATCACTTCTTAATGAACAACAGATAATTAATCTGACACTATACAGGTAATCATTGTATTTATGTTTTACTGCAAACACTTTTGTATGTAATGGTAAAAGAAAAAATGATCCGCTTTTTCTCTAATGGTGTGCATCACTTCTTGATTTTTGTAAACTCGCTCAACTAGTGTGTCCTCCTGAGCACACACAACAAAATCACACCATTCTAAACCAGTCAAGAGGATCTGTCCCTGAACTTGCCAGCAGTACTTGTGTTGCCTCCGAAGTTTCAAAGCACCGCTTGACATTTTCAGATAGGGGCAGTCCACATAACTCTGAATGTTGGGGCATTTGACTTCTAAGAGTCCAAATGGTGGATTCTCAGAGGGATCGAAGATTACTCCATCAGGGGAACAACCCAGCCATGGAGCATCAGGGTGAATGACAAACCCACATGGTGAATAATTCACATTTTTCAGAATGCAGTACTCTTGAACTGCAACTGGCTCCATATGAATTCCTCCCCTCATGTCCTTGGTCTGGACAGTTCCCCTGTAGATTCTCTCTGCCAAATTCTCTGCAGAAGTATGTCCTCGAACATGGTTTGCCTCATGGAAACGTGTAGATCAGGCATGTCAAACTCAGTTTGGCTGTGGGGCCGGATCCAGACCTTCTGTTCTCAGGTGAGCCGGATCAGTAACTACAAATCAACTCCAAATATTTAGCTTTATTTTTCAGTACTATGCTTTATCATTCAGCCTACATTTTTAGCCTACCCTACATATTATAATCATGGATGAAAAGGGATCTTTTCTAAGCACAACACATTAAAACAATGAAAAAAAAAAGATTTTCATGTTTGACGGTGAATGTGTTAACAACTGGTTTATTTTAACAGTTGAGTGAATGCAGTTTTATACCTGAAGCAACTCACCACATTAACAAACTCAAGTGGGAGCTATGAAAAAAATATTTTCGCCTTAATAGTCATACTGCTTTGAAATAAATAAAAAAATAAATACAAATAAAAGTTATAGCAGTGCATGGGTAATAAAATTAGACTACATCAGATCAAACTACTAGGCTGGGCCTACTGAAGCTGAGAACATACTGCACAATATTAATTATCTTTAATATGAAACCAGATGAATCTTATTTTTAATGATCTGTATTCATGAGTGCAAACAAATTTCGTGTCATCACACTTTTTTTCTCTCTCTCTCACTGCATTCCTGCAGTCTACTTGCTGCTGCTGGCTCCTGTAACTTGGCATCTTTTTGCCTTCACAAGTGCATCGATATTAGGTGTCAAATCCTGAGTAGCAGCACATTTAACAATGTCATTCAAGTGTTTATTTGTTAACCTTGAGCGCTGCTTTGTTTTATTATTGTTCATTACAGAGAACACCTGTTCACAAAGATAAGTAGTCCCAAACATGGATAGAACTTATGCAGCCATGGCTGTTAATTTGGGGTAACCTGGCACGAGATATTGATAAAACGTATTCATTTCCACGGACCCAAATTTATCCTTCATAGCAGAATCGCTTCATAGCGGAATTGCATCCTTTGACTGAAGCTTTAACTCGTGTCAGTGCTGCATGCTGTCATTTACTGCCCTCTAGCGACCAGAGAGAGCATTTGATTTGTATTCATTTTTTAAAAATCACAACTTTTGATAGAAATGAGCTAGAGACTTGCTTCATTTTTTGACATACTCAGAGATTTATGCCGGGCCGTATTAAATACCAACGGGACGGGTCCGGCCCGCGGGCCCTATGTTTCACATGCCTGCTGTACATGTTACTCTCATCTTTCTCAGACCATGCCATTCTTCACATCAACTCTGCTCCTGTGTTGCAGCTTCAATCCTCTGGCCCATGCTCAATCACACTTCCAGGGACTTAACATGCACTTCTTCCTCTTCTCACAAAACATACGCACATTCTCATCGTCCCAGCCTATAGTTTTGGATAGCAAGGGGTGCTTCAGTGGGGGGCACCTGGGATGTTCACAATTTCTCTCACTGCTGCTGGCTTATGATGGAATGAAACCACACTCCCTGCCTCTACAGGCCCAAAAGCACATTCAACTAATGGGACTGCAGTTCACATGCCCATTGTTGTAACCAGAGGGGCAATTACAGGACTAAAACTTCTTATAGACCTCTGACACTCTTAGCATGGCAACATTGGGCATTTCTCCATCCAAACGCTTTATAATGTGAACTTCTGAAAAATATTAAAAGCAAAAACGTGTATAACCATTAAATCAAATTACTGCCACAATATAATCTAAACTTCATTACACATCACATGGATCAAAGGTAATATTTTTTTATTTTTTTATTTGCCTTTATTTAACCAGGTTAGTCCCTTGAGATACAAGATCCCTTTTACAAGAGAGACCTGGCCAAGAGAGACCGAGCAGCAGCACAAATTACAACATTCAAGATACATTCAAAATCTCACATAAAATTTAGTAAAACACGCACACACAGATGATCTGGACCTGACTGATTTTATCAGAGTCTTAAATCTGTTCAAAGAAACAAGGTCCTTGATTTTTATATCAGCCTGTAACCGGTTCCATGTGTATGGAGCAGCAAAACTAAAAGCAGTCTTTCCTAGCTCTGTTCGAGCTCTAGGAACAGCAAGTTGCAAAAACTCACTCGAACGAAGACTGAGCAGACTTTGCCTTCTATTCAGAAGACAACATAAATAATTAGGCAAATTCCCAATTAGTGCTTTGTAAATAAAAACATACCAATGTGCAAAACGTCGTGCCTGCAACAAAGTCCAATTCACTTTTGTGTATAACAAACAATGATGAGTAAGAGGTCGACAGTTTGTTATAAATCGCAAAGCACTATGATACACACTGTCCAGTATGCTCAAACA
>NW_027507262.1:0-61248 GCF_052324685.1 Brachyhypopomus gauderio | reverse complement strand
TGCTGATAACAAGCTGTTTTTATCATGTTTGTTAATGTTACACATGCATTTCAAACAAGTAGTAAGTCTTGCATATAGACGTTCAAAAACAGGGTTTGCTGGGCGCTGTAAGCGCTCTAAACAGTGTTTCTGAGCATAACTTGTGGCAAAAGTGCACTTTTGAAGAATGAACTGAAAACTCATATTTTGAATGAAAACAGTGTTTGGATGTGATAAGCTGTTTTATCATGTATGTAATGTTACACATGCATTTCCAAACAAGTAGTAAGTCTTGCATTAGGCGTTCAAACAGCGTTTGCTGGCGCTGTAAAGCGCTCTAAACAGTGTTTCTGAGCATAACTTGAGGCAAAAGTGCAACATTTGAAGAATGAACTGAAAAACTATTTATGTATGAAAACAGTGTTTGGATGTGATAACAAGCTGTTTTATCATGTTTGTAATGTTACACATGCTTTCAAAACAAGTAGTAAGTCTTGCATTTAGCGGTTCAAAACGGCGTTTGCTGGCGCTGTAAGCGCTCTAAACAGTGTTTCTGAGCATAATCTTGTGGCAAAAGTGCAACTTTTGAAGAATGAACTGAAAACCTACTATTTGTTTCAAAACAGTGTTTGGATGTGATAACAAGCTGTTTTATCAGTTTGTAATGTTACACAGCATTTCCAAACAAGTAGTAAGTTCCTGGCATTTAGGCGTTCAAAACGGCGTTTGCTGGCGCTGTAAGCGCTCTAAACAGTGTTCTGAGCTAACTTGTGCAAAAGTGCAACTTTTGAAGAATGAACTGAAAACTCATATGTGTTTTCAAACAGTGTTTGGATGTGATAACAAGCTGTTTTATCATGTTTGTAATGTTACACATGCATTTCCAAACAAGTAGTAAGTCTGGCATTTAGGCGTTCAAAACAGGCGTTTGCTGGCGCTGTAAGCGCTCTAAACAGTGTTTTCTGAGCATAACTTGTGGCAAAAGTGCAACTTTTGAAGAATGAACTGAAAACTCATATTTTGTTTCAAAACAGTGTTTGGATGTGATAACAGCTGTTTTATCATGTTTGTAATGTTACACATGCATTCCAAACAAGTAGTAGTCTTGCATTTAGGCGTTCAAAACAGCGTTTGCTGGCGCTGTAAGCGCTAAACAGTGTTCTGAGCATAACTTGGGCAAAAGTGCAACTATTTGAAGAATGAACTGAAAACTCATATTTGAATGAAAACAGTGTTTGGATGTGATAACAGCTGTTTTATCATGTATGTAATGTTACACATGCATTTCCAAACAAGTAGTAAGTCTTGCATTTAGGCGTTCAAAACAGGTTTGCTGGCGCTGTAAGCGCTCTAACAGTGTTTCTGAGCATAACTTGGAGCGAAAAGTGCAACATTTGAAGAATGAACAGAAAACTCATATTTTGAATGAAAACAGTGTTTGGATGTGATAACAGTGTTTTATCATGTATGTAATGTTACACATGCATTTCCAAACAAGTAGTAAGTCTTGCATATAGCGTTCAAAACAGGGTTTGCTGGCGCTGTAAGCGCTCTAAACAGTGTTTCTGAGCATAACTTGTGGCAAAAGTGCAACTTTTGAAGAATGAACTGAAAACTCATATTTTGAATGAAAACAGTGTTTGGATGTGATAAGCTGCTTTTATCATGTATGTAATGTTACACATGCATTTCAAACAAGTAGTAAGTCTTGCATTTAGGCGTTCAAAAAGCGTTTGCTGGCGCTGTAAGCGCTCTAAACAGTGTTTCTGAGCATAACTTGTGGAAAAGTGCAACTTTTGAAGAATGAACTGAAACTCATATTTTGTATCAAAACAGTGTTTGGATGTGATACAAGCTGTTTTATCATGTTTGTATGTTACACATGCATTTCCAAACAAGTAGTAAGTCTGGCATTTAGGCGTCAAAACGGCGTTTGCTGGCGCTGTAAGCGCTCTAAACAGGTGTTTCTGAGCTAACTTGTGGCAAAAGTGCAACTTTTGAAGAATGAACTGATAACTCATATGTGTTTCAAAACAGTGTTTGGATGTGATAACAAGCTGTTTTATCATGTTTGTAATGTTACACATGCATTTCCAAACAAGTAGTAAGTCTTGCATTTAGGCGTTCAAAACAGCGTTTGCTGGCGCTGTAAGCGCTCTAAACAGTGTTTCTGAGCCTAACTTGGAGCAAAAGTGCAACTTTGAAGAATGAACTGAAAACTCATATTTTGCATGAAACAGTGTTTGGATGTGATAACAAGCTGTTTTATCATGTTTGTAATGTTACACATGCATTTCAAAACAAGTAGTAAGTATTGCATATAGCGTTCAAAACAAGGGTTTGCTGGCGCTGTAAGCGCTCTAAAACAGTGTTCTGAGCATAACTTGTGGCAAAGTGCAACTTTGAAGAATGAACTGAAAACTCATATTTGAATGAAAACAGTGTTTGGATGTGATAACAAGCTGTTTTATCTGTTTGTAATGTTACACATGCATTTCCAAACAAGTAGTGAGTCTTGCATTAGGCGTTCAAAAAGCGTTTGCTGGCGCTGTAAGCGCTCTAAACAGTGTTTCTGAGCTCAACATTGTGGCAAAAGTGCAACTTTTGAAGAATGAACTGAAAACTCATATTTGTTTCAAAACAGTGTTTGGATGTGATAACAAGCTGTTTTATCATGTTTGTAATGTTACACATGCATTTCCAAACAAGTAGTAAGTATTTGCATTTAGGCGTTCAAACAGCGTTAGCTGGCGCTGTAAGCGCTCTAAACAGTGTTTCTGAGCATAACTTGTGGCAAAAGTGCACATTTTGAAGAATGAACTGAAAACTCATATTTTGTTTCAAACAGTGTTTGGATGTGATAACAAGCTGTTTTATCATGTTTGTAATGTTACACATGCATTTCAAAACAAGTAGTAAGTCTTGCATATAGATGTTCAAAAAAGGGTTTGCTGGCGCTGTAAGCGCTCTAAACAGTGTTTCTGAGCATAACTTGTGGCAAAAGTGCAACTTTTGAAGAATGAACTGAAAACTCATATTTTGAATGAAAACAGTGTTTGGATGTGATAAGCTGTTTTATCATGTATGTAATGTTACACATGCATTCCAAACAAGTAGTAAGTCTTGCATTTAGGCGTTCAAAACAGCGTTTGCTGGCGCTGTAAGCGCTCTAAACAGTGTTTCTGAGCATAACTTGTGGCAAAGTGCAACTTTTGAAGAATGAACTGAAAACTCATATTTTGTTTCAAAACAGTGTTTGGATGTGATAACAAGCTGTTTTATCATGTTTGTAATGTTACACATGCATTTCCAAACAGATAGTAAGTCTGGCATTTAGGCGTTCCAAAACGGCGTTTGCTGGCGCTGTAAGCGCTCTAAACAGTGTTTCTGAGCCTAACTTGTGGCAAAAGTGCAACTTTTGAAGAATGAACTGAAAACTCATATTGTGTTTCAAAACAGTGTTTGATGTGATAACAAGCTGTTTTATCATGTTTGTAATGTTACACATGCATTTCCAAACAAGTAGTAAGTCTGGCATTATAGGCGTTCAAACGGCGTTTGCTGGCGCTGTAAGCGCTCTAAAACAGTGTTTCTGAGCTAACTTGTGGCAAAAGTGCAACTTTTGAACAATGAACTGAAAACTCATATTGTGTTTCAAAACAGTGTTTGGATGTGATAACAAGCTGTTTTATCATGTTTGTAATGTTACACATGCATTTCCAAACAAGTAGTAAGTTTTGCATTTAGGCGTTCAAACAGCGTTTGCTGGCGCTGTAAGCGCTCTAAACAGTGTTCTGAGCATAACTTGTGGCAAAAGTGCAACTTTTGAAGAATGAACTGAAAACTCATATTTTGTTTCAAAACAGTGTTTGGATGTGATAACAAGCTGTTTTATCATGTTTGTAATGTTACACATGCATTTCCAAACAAGTAGTAAGTCTTGCATTTAGGCGGTTCAAAACAGCGTTTGCTGGCGCTGTAAGCGCTCTAAACAGTGTTCTGAGCATAACTTGGAGCAAAAGTGCAACTTTTGAAGAATGAACTGAAAACTCATATTTTGAATGAAACAGTGTTTGGATGTGATAAGCTGTTTTATCATGTATGTAATGTACACATGCATTTCCAAACAAGTAGTAAGTCTTGCATTTAGGCGTTCAAAACAGCGTTTGCTGGCGCTGTAAGCGCTCTAAACAGTGTTTCTGAGCATAACTTGGAGCAAAAGTGCAACATTTGAAGAATTGAACAGAAAACTCATATTTTGAATGAAAACAGTGTTTGGATGTGATAACAAGCTGTTTTATCATGTTTGTAATGTTACACATGCATTTCAAAACAGTAGTAGTCTTGCATATAGACGTTCAAAAAAGGGTTTGCTGGCGCTGTAAGCGCTCTTAAACAGTGTTTCTGAGCATAACTTGTGGCAAAAGTGCAACTTTTGAAGAATGAACTGAAAACTCATATTTTGAATGAAAACAGTGTTTGGATGTGATAAGCTGTTTTATCATGTATGTAATGTTACACATGCATTTCCAAACAAGTAGTAAGTCTTGCATTTAGGCGTTCAAAACAGCGTTTGCTGGCGCTGTAAGCGCTCTAAACAGTGTTTCTGAGCATAACTTGTGGCAAAAGTGCAACTTTTGAGAATGAACTGAAAACTCATATTATGTTTCAAACAGTGTTTGGATGTGATAACAAGCTGTTTTATCATGTTTGTAATGTTACACATGCATTTCCAAACAAGTAGTAAGTCTGGCATTTAGGCGTTCAAAACGGCGTTTGCTGGCGCTGTAAGCGCTCTAAACAGTGTTTCTGAGCCTAACTTGTGGCAAAAGTGCAACTTTTGAAGAATGAACTGAAAACTCATATTGTGTTTCAAAACAGTGTTTGGATGTGATAACAAGCTGTTTTATCATGTTTGTAATGTTACACATGCATTTCCAAACAAGTAGTAAGTCTTGCATTTAGGCGTTCAAAACAGCGTTTGCTGGCGCTGTAAGCGCTCTAAACAGTGTTTCTGAGCATAACTTGGAGCAAAAGTGCAACATTTGAAGAATGAACAGAAAACTCATATTTTGAATGAAAACAGTGTTTGGATGTGATAACAAGCTTGTTTATCATGTTTGTAATGTTACACATGCATTTCAAAACAAGTAGTAAGTATTCGCATATAGACGTTCAAAAAGGGTTTGCTGGCGCTGTAAGCGCTCTAAACAGTGTTTCTGAGCATAACTTGTGGCAAAAGTGCAACATTGAAGAATGAACTGAAAACTCATATTTTGAATGAAAACAGTGTTTGGATGTGATAACAAGCTGTTTTATCATGTTTGTAATGTTACACATGCATTTCCAAACAAGTAGTGAGTCTTGCATTTAGGCGTTCAAAACAGCGTTTGCTGGCGCTGTAAGCGCTCTAAACAGTGTTTCTGAGCATAACTTGTGGCAAAAGTGCAACTTTTAGAAGAATGAACTGAAAACTCATATTTTGTTTCAAAACAGTGTTTGGATGTGATAACAAGCTGTTTTATCATGTTTGTAATGTTACACATGCATTTCCAAACAAGTAGTAAGTTTTGCATTTAGGCGTTCAAAACAGCGTTTGCTGGCGCTGTAAGCGCTCTAAACAGTGTTTCTGAGCATAACTTGTGGCAAAAGTGCAACTTTTGAAGAATGAACTGAAAACTCATATTTTGTTTCAAAACAGTGTTTGGATGTGATAACAAGCTGTTTTATCATGTTTGTAATGTTACACATGCATTTCCAAACAAGTAGTAAGTCTTGCATTTAGGCGTTCAAAACAGCGCGTTTGCTGGCGCTGTAAGCGCTCTAAACAGTGTTTCTGAGCATAACTTGGCGCAAAAGTGCTACATTTGAAGAATGAAAGAAAACTCATATTTTGAATGAAAACAGTGTTTGGATGTGAAACAAGCTGTTTTATCATGTTTGTAATGTTACACATGCATTTCAAAACAAGTAGTAAGTATTGCATATAGACGTTCAAAACAAGGGTTTGCTGGCGCTGTAAGCGCTCTAAACATGTGTTTCTGAGCATAACTTGTGGCAAAAGTGCAACATTTGAAGAATGAACTGAAAACTAATATTTTGAATGAAAACAGTGTTTGGATGTGATAACAAGCTGTTTTATCATGTTTGTAATGTTACACATGCATTTCCAAACAAGTAGTAGAGTCTTGCATTTAGGCGTTCAAAACAGCGTTTGCTGCGCTGTAAACGCTATAAACAGTGTTTCTGAGCATAACTTGTAGCAAAAGTGCAAACTTTTGAAGAATGAACTGAAAACTCATATTTAATTGAATACAGTAAGCGCAGTGTTTGGATGTGTAAGCTGTTTTATCATGTATGTAATGTTACACATGCATTTCCAAACAAGTAGTAAGTCTTGCATTTAGGCGTCAAAACAGCGTTTGCTGGCGCTGTAAGCTCTCTAAACAGTGTTCTGAGCATAACTTGGAGCAAAAGTGCAACATTTGAAGAATGAACAGAAAACTCATATTTTGAATGAAAACAGTGTTTGGATGTGATAACAAGCTGTTTTATCTGTTTGTAATGTTACACATGCATTTCAAAACAAGTAGTAAGTCTTGCATATAGACCGTTCAAAAAAGGGTTTGCTGGCGCTGTAAGCGCTCTAAACAGTGTTTCTGAGCATAACTTGTGGCAAAAGTGCAACTTTTGAAGAATGAACTGAAAAACTCATATTTTGAATGAAAACAGTGTTTGGATGTGATAAGCTGTTTTATCATGTATGTAATGTTACACATGCATTTCCAAACAAGTAGTAAGTTCTTGCATTTAGGCGTTCAAAACAGCGTTTGCTGGCGCTGTAAGCGCTCTAAACAGTGTTTCTGAGCATAACTTGTGGCAAAAGTGCAACATTTGAAGAATGAACTGAAAACTCATATTTTGCATGAAACAGTGTTTGGATGTGATAACAAGCTGTTTTATCATGTTTGTAATGTTACACATGCATTTCCAAACAAGTAGTGAGTCTTGCATTTAGGCGTTCAAAACAGCGTTTGCTGGCGCTGTAAGCGCTCTAAAACAGTGTTTCTGAGCATAACTTGTGGCAAAAGTGCAACTTTTGAAGAATGAACTGAAAACTCATATTTTGTTTCAAAACAGTGTTTGGATGTGATAACAACGTGTTTTATCATGTTTGTAATGTTACACATGCATTTCCAAACAAGTAGTAAGTCTTGCATTTAGGCGTTCAAAACAGCGTTTGCTGGCGCTGTAAGCGCTCTAAACAGTGTTTCTGAGCATAACTTGTGGCAAAAGTGCAACTTTTGAAGAATGAACTGAAAACTCATATTTTGTTTCAAAACAGTGTTGGATGTGATAACAAGCTGTTTTATCATGTTTGTAATGTTACACATGCATTTCCAAACAAGTAGTAAGTCTTGCATTTAGGCGTTCAAAACAGCGTTTGCTGCGCTGTAAGCGCTCTAAACAGTGTTTCTGAGCATAACTTGGAGCAAAAGTGCAACATTTGAAGAATGAACTGAAAACTCATATTTTGAATGAAAACAGTGTTTGGATGTGATAACAAGCTGTTTTATCATGTTTGTAATGTTACACATGCATTTCCAAACAAGTAGTGAGTCTTGCATTTAGGCGTTCAAAACAGCGTTTGCTGGCGCTGTAAACGCTCTAAACAGTGTTTCTGAGCATAACTTGTAGCAAAAGTGCAACTTTTGAAGAATGAACTGAAAACCATATTTTAATTGAAACAGTAAGCGCAGTGTTTGGATGTGATAAGCTGTTTTATCATGTTTGTAATGTTACACATGCATTTCCAAAACAAGTAGTAAGTCTTGCATTTAGGCGTTCAAAACAGCGTTTGCTGGCGCTGTAAGCGCTCTAAACAGTGTTTCTGAGCATAACTTGTGGCAAAAGTGCAACTTTTGAAGAATGACTGAAAACTCATATTTTGTTTCAAAACAGTGTTTGGATGTGATAACAAGCTGTTTTATCATGTTTGTAATGTACCACATGCATTTCCAAACAAGTAGTAAGTCTTGCATTTAGGCGTTCAAAACAGCGTTTGCTGGCGCTGTAAGCGCTCTAAACAGTGTTTCTGAGCATAACTTGGAGCAAAAGTGCAACATTTGAAGAATGAACAGAAAACTCATATTTTGAATGAAAACAGTGTTTGGATGTGATAACAAGCTGTTTTATCATGTTTGTAATGTTACACATGCATTCCAAACAAGTAGTAAGTCTTGCATATAGACGTTCAAAAAACGGGTTTGCTGGCGCTGTAAGCGCTCTAAACAGTGTTTCTGAGCATAACTTGTGGCAAAAGTGCAACTTTTGAAGAATGAACTGAAAACTCATATTTTGAATGAAAACAGTGTTTGGATGTGATACAGACTGTTTTATCATGTATGTAATGTTACACATGCATTTCAAACAAGTAGTAAGTCTTGCATTTAGGCGTTCAAAACAGCGTTTGCTGGCGCTGTAAGCGCTCTAAACAGTGTTTCTGAGCATAACTTGGAGCAAAAGTGCAACATTTGAAGAATGAACAGAAAAACTCATATTTTGAATGAAAACAGTGTTTGGATGTGATAACAAGCTGTTTTATCATGTTTGTAATGTTACACATGCATTTCAAAACAAGTAGTAAGTCTTGCATTATAGACGTTCAAAAAATGGGTTTGCTGGCGCTGTAAGCGCTCTAAACAGTGTTTCTGAGCATAACTTGTGGCAAAAGTGCAACTTTTGAAGAATGAACTGAAAACTCATATTTTGAATGAAAACAGTGTTTGGATGTGATAAGCTGTTTTATCATGTATGTAATGTTACACATGCATTTCCAAACAAGTAGTAAGTCTTGCATTTAGCGTTCAAAACAGCGTTTGCTGGCGCTGTAAGCGCTCTAAACAGTGTTTCTGAGCATAACTTGTGGCAAAAGTGCAACTTTTGAAGAATGAACTGAAAACTCATATTTTGTTTCAAAACAGTGTTTGGATGTGATAACAAGCTGTTTTATCATGTTTGTAATGTTACACATGCATTTCCAAACAAGTAGTAAGTCTGCATTTAGGCGTTCAAAACAGGCGTTTGCTGGCGCTGTAAGCGCTCTAAACAGTGTTTCTGAGCCTAACTTGTGGCAAAAGTGCAACTTTTGAAGAATGAACTGAAAACTCATATTGTGTTTCAAAACAGTGGTTGGATGTGATAACAAGCTGTTTTATCATGTTTGTAATGTTACACATGCATTTCCAAACAAGTAGTAAGTCTTGCATTTAGGCGTTCAAAACAGCGTTTGCTGGCGCTGTAAGCGCTCTAAACAGTGTTTCTGAGCATAACTTGGAGCAAAAGTGCAACATTTGAAGAATGAACAGAAAACTCATATTTTGAATGAAAACAGTGTTTGGATGTGATAACAAGCTGTTTTATGTTTGTAATGTTACACATGCATTTCAAACAAGTAGTAAGTATTGCATTTAGGCGTTCAAAAAACGGGTTTGCTGGCGCTGTAAGCGCTCTAAACAGTGTTTCTGAGCATAACTTGTGGCAAAAGTGCAACATTTGAAGAATGAACTGAAAACTCATATTTTGAATGAAAACAGTGTTTGGATGTGATAACAAGCTGTTTTATCATGTTTGTAATGTTACACATGCATTTCCAAACAAGTAAGTGAGTCTTGCATTTAGGCGTTCAAAACAGCGTTTGCTGGCGCTGTAAGCGCTCTAAACAGTGTTTCTGAGCATAACTTGTGGCAAAAGTGCAACTTTTGAAGAATGAACTGAAAACTCATATTTTGTTTCAAAACAGTGTTTGGATGTGATAACAAGCTGTTTTATCATGTTTGTAATGTTACACATGCATTTCCAAACAAGTAGTAAGTTTTGCATTTAGGCGTTCAAAACAGCGTTTGCTGGCGCTGTAAGCGCTCTAAACAGTGTTTCTGAGCATAACTTGTGGCAAAAGTGCAACTTTGAAGAATGAACTGAAAACTCATATTTGTTTCAAAACAGTGTTTGGATGTTGATAACAAGCTGTTTTATCATGTTTGTAATGTTACACATGCATTTCCAAACAGTAGTAAAGTCTTGCATTTAGGCGTTCAAAACAGCGTTGCTGGCGCTGTAAGCGCTCTAAACAGTGTTTCTGAGCATAACTTGGAGCAAAAGTGCAACATTTGAAGAATGAACTGAAAACTCATATTTTGAATGAAAACAGTGTTTGGATGTGATAACAAGCTGTTTTATCATGTTTGTAATGTTACACATGCATTTCCAAACAAGTAGTAAGTCTTGCATTTAGAGCTTCAAAAACACGGGTTTGCTGGCGCTGTAAGCGCTCTAAACAGTTTTTCTGAGCATAACTTGTGGCAAAAGTGCAACATTTGAAGAATGAACTGAAAACTCATATTTGAATGAAAACAGTGTTTGGATGTGATAACAAGCTGTTTTATCATGTTTGTAATGTTACACATGCATTTCCAAACAAGTAGTGAGTCTTGCATTTAGGCGTTCAAAACAGCGTTTGCTGGCGCTGTAACGCTCTAAACAGTGTTTCTGAGCATAACTTGTAGCAAAAGTGCAACTTTTGAAGAATGAACTGAAAACTCATATTTTAATTGAAACAGTAGCAGTGTTTGGATGTGATAAGCTGTTTTATCATGTATGTAATGTTACACATGCATTTCCAAACAAGTAGTAAGTCTTGCATTTAGGCGTTCAAAACAGCGTTTGCTGGCGCTGTAAGCGCTCTAAACAGTGTTTCTGAGCATAACTTGGAGCAAAAGTGCAACATTTGAAGAATGAACAGAAAACTCATATTTTGAATGAAAACAGTGTTTGGATGTGATAACAGCTGTTTTATCATGTTTGTAATGTTACACATGCATTTCCAAACAAGTAGTAAGTCTTGCATATAGACGTTCAAAAACAGGTTTGCTGGCGCTGTAAGCGCTCTAAACAGTGTTTCTGAGCATAACTTGTGGCAAAAGTGCAACTTTTGAAGAATGAACTGAAAACTCATATTTTGAATGAAAACAGTGTTTGGATGTGATAAGCTGTTTTATCATGTATGTAATGTTACACATGCATTTCCAAACAAGTAGTAAGTCTTGCATTTAGGCGTTCAAAACAGCGTTTGCTGGCGCTGTAAGCGCTCTAAACAGTGTTTCTGAGCATAACTTGTGGCAAAAGTGCAACTTTTGAAGAATGACTGAAAACTCATTATTGTTTCAAAACAGTGTTTGGATGTGATAACAAGCTGTTTTATCATGTTTGTAATGTTACACATGCATTTCCAAAACAAGTAGTAAGTTCTTGCATTTAGGCGTTCAAAACAGCGTTTGCTGGCGCTGTAAGCGCTCTAAACAGTGTTTCTGAGCATAACTTGTGGCAAAAGTGCAACTATTGAAGAATGAACTGAAAACTCATATTTTGTTTCAAAACAGTGTTTGGATGTGATAACAAGCTGTTTTATCATGTTTGTAATGTTACACATGCATTTCCAAACAAGTAGTAAGTCTTGCATTTAGGCGTTCAAAACAGCGTTTGCTGGCGCTGTAAGCGCTCTAAACAGTGTTTCTGAGCATAACTTGGAGCAAAAGTGCAACATTTGAAGAATGAACTGAAAACTCATATTTTGAATGAAAACAGTGTTTGGATGTGATACAAGCTGTTTTATCATGTATGTAATGTTACACATGCATTTCCAAACAAGTAGTAAGTCTTGCATTTAGCGTTCAAAACAGCGTTTGCTGGCGCTGTAAGCGCTCTAAACAGTGTTTCTGAGCATAACTTGGAGCAAAAGTGCAACATTTGAAGAATGAACAGAAAACTCATATTTTGAATGAAAACAGTGTTTGGATGTGATAACAAGCTGTTTTATCATGTTTGTAATGTTACACATGCATTTCAAAACAAGTAGTAAGTCTTGCATATAGACGTTCAAAACAGCGGTTTGCTGGCGCTGTAAGCGCTCTAAACAGTGTTTCTGAGCATAACTTGTGGCAAAAGTGCAACTTTTGAAGAAGAACTGAAAACTCATATTTTGAATGAAAACCAGTGTTTGGATGTGATACAGCTGTTTTATCATGTATGTAATGTTACACATGCATTTCCAAAACAAGTAGTAAGTCTTGCATTTAGGCGTTCAAAACAGCGTTTGCTGGCGCTGTAAGCGCTCTAAACAGTGTTTCTGAGCATAACTTGTGGCAAAAGTGCAACTTTTGAAGAATGAACTGAAAACTCATATTTTGTTTCAAAACAGTGTTTGGATGTGATAACAAGCTGTTTTATCATGTTTGTAATGTTACACATGCTTTCCAAACAAGTAGTAAGTCTGGCATTTAGGCGTTCAAAACGGCGTTTGCTGCGCTGTAAGCGCTCTAAAACAGTGTTTCTGAGCCTAACTTGTGGCAAAAGTGCAACTTTTGAAGAATGAACTGAAAACTCATATTGTGTTTCAAAACAGTGTTTGGATGTGATAACAAGCTGTTTTATCATGTTTGTAATGTTACACATGCATTTCCAAACAAGTAGTAAGTCTTGCATTTAGGCGTTCAAAACAGCGTTTGCTGGCGCTGTAAGCGCTCTAAACAGTGTTTCTGAGCATAACTTGGAGCAAAAGTGCAACATTTGAAGAATGAACTGAAAACTCATATTTTGAATGAAAACAGTGTTTGGATGTGATAACAAGCTGTTTTATCATGTTTGTAATGTTACACATGCATTTCAAAACAAGTAGTAAGTATTGCATATAGACGTTCAAAAAAGGTTTGCTGGCGCTGTAAGCGCTCTAAACAGTGTTTCTGAGCATAACTTGTGGCAAAAGTGCAACATTTGAAGAATGAACTGAAAACTCATATTTTGAATGAAAACAGTGTTTGGATGTGATAACAAGCTGTTTTATCATGTTTGTAATGTTACACATGCATTTCCAAACAAGTAGTGAGTCTTGCATTTAGGCGTTCAAAACAGCGTTTGCTGGCGCTGTAAGCGCTCTAAACAGTGTTTCTGAGCATAACTTGTGGCAAAAGTGCAACTTTTGAAGAATGAACTGAAAACTCATATTTTGTTTCAAAACAGTGTTTGGATGTGATAACAAGCTGTTTTATCATGTTTGTAATGTTACACATGCATTTCCAAACAAGTAGTAAGTTTTGCATTTAGGCGTTCAAAACAGCGTTTGCTGGCGCTGTAAGCGCTCTAAACAGTGTTTCTGAGCATAACTTGTGGCAAAAGTGCAACTTTTGAAGAATGAACTGAAACTCATATTTTGTTTCAAAACAGTGTTTGGATGTGATAACAAGCTGTTTTTATCATGTTTGTAATGTTACACATGCATTTCCAAACAAGTAGTAAGTCTTGCATTTAGGCGTTCAAAACAGCGTTTGCTGGTGCTGTAAGCGCTCTAAACAGTGTTTCTGAGCATAACTTGGAGCAAAAGTGCAACATTTGAAGAATGAACAGAAAACTCATATTTTGAATGAAAACAGTGTTTGGATGTGAAAACAAGCTGTTTTATCATGTTTGTAATGTTACACATGCATTTCAAAACAAGTAGTAAGTATTGCATATAGACGTTCAAAAAAGGGTTTGCTGGCGCTGTAAGCGCTCTAAACAGTGTTTCTGAGCATAACTTGTGGCAAAAGTGCAACATTTGAAGAATGAACTGAAAACTAATATTTTGAATGAAAACAGTGTTTGGATGTGATAACAAGCTGTTTTATCATGTTTGTAATGTTACACATGCATTTCCAAACAAGTAGTGAGTCTTGCATTTAGGCGTTCAAAACAGCGTTTGCTGGCGCTGTAAACGCTATAAACAGTGTTTCTGAGCATAACTTGTAGCAAAAGTGCAACTTTTGAAGAATGAACTGAAAACTCATATTTTAATTGAAAACAGTAAGCGCAGTGTTTGGATGTGATAAGCTGTTTTATCATGTATGTAATGTTACACATGCATTTCCAAACAAGTAGTAAGTCTTGCATTTAGGCGTTCAAAACAGCGTTTGCTGGCGCTGTAAGCGCTCTAAACAGTGTTTCTGAGCATAACTTGGAGCAAAAGTGCAACATTTGAAGAATGAACAGAAAACTCATATTTTGAATGAAAACAGTGTTTGGATGTGATAACAAGCTGTTTTATCATGTTTGTAATGTTACACATGCATTTCAAAACAAGTAGTAAGTCTTGCATATAGACGTTCAAAAAAGGGTTTGCTGGCGCTGTAAGCGCTCTAAACAGTGTTTCTGAGCATAACTTGTGGCAAAAGTGCAACTTTTGAAGAATGAACTGAAAACTCATATTTTGAATGAAAACAGTGTTTGGATGTGATAAGCTGTTTTATCATGTATGTAATGTTACACATGCATTTCCAAACAAGTAGTAAGTTTTGCATTTAGGCGTTCAAAACAGCGTTTGCTGGCGCTGTAAGCGCTCTAAACAGTGTTTCTGAGCATAACTTGTGGCAAAAGTGCAACATTTGAAGAATGAACTGAAAACTCATATTTTGAATGAAAACAGTGTTTGGATGTGATAACAAGCTGTTTTATCATGTTTGTAATGTTACACATGCATTTCCAAACAAGTAGTGAGTCTTGCATTTAGGCGTTCAAAACAGCGTTTGCTGGCGCTGTAAGCGCTCTAAACAGTGTTTCTGAGCATAACTTGTGGCAAAAGTGCAACTTTTGAAGAATGAACTGAAAACTCATATTTTGTTTCAAAACAGTGTTTGGATGTGATAACAAGCTGTTTTATCATGTTTGTAATGTTACACATGCATTTCCAAACAAGTAGTAAGTTTTGCATTTAGGCGTTCAAAACCAGCGTTTGCTGGCGCTGTAAGCGCTCTAAACAGTGTTTCTGAGCATAACTTGTGGCAAAAGTGCAACTTTTGAAGAATGAACTGAAAACTCATATTTTGTTTCAAAACAGTGTTTGGATGTGATAACAAGCTGTTTTATCATGTTTGTAATGTTACACATGCATTTCCAAACAAGTAGTAAGTCTTGCATTTAGGCGTTCAAAACAGCGTTTGCTGGCGCTGTAAGCGCTCTAAACAGTGTTTCTGAGCATAACTTGGAGCAAAAGTGCAACATTTGAAGAATGAACTGAAAACTAATATTTTGAATGAAAACAGTGTTTGGATGTGATAACAAGCTGTTTTATCATGTTTGTAATGTTACACATGCATTTCCAAACAAGTAGTGAGTCTTGCATTTAGGCGTTCAAAACAGCGTTTGCTGGCGCTGTAAACGCTATAAACAGTGTTTCTGAGCATAACTTGTAGCAAAAGTGCAACTTTTGAAGAATGAACTGAAAACTCATATTTTAATTGAAAACAGTAAGCGCAGTGTTTGGATGTGATAAGCTGTTTTATCATGTTTGTAATGTTACACATGCATTTCCAAAACAAGTAGTAAGTCTTGCATTTAGGCGTTCAAAACAGCGTTTGCTGGCGCTGTAAGCGCTCTAAACAGTGTTTCTGAGCATAACTTGTGGCAAAAGTGCAACTTTTGAAGAATGAACTGAAAACTCATATTTTGTTTCAAAACAGTGTTTGGATGTGATAACAAGCTGTTTTATCATGTTTGTAATGTTACACATGCATTTCCAAACAAGTAGTAAGTCTTGCATTTAGGCGTTCAAAACAGCGTTTGCTGGCGCTGTAAGCGCTCTAAACAGTGTTTCTGAGCATAACTTGGAGCAAAAGTGCAACATTTGAAGAATGAACAGAAAACTCATATTTTGAATGAAAACAGTGTTTGGATGTGATAACAAGCTGTTTTATCATGTTTGTAATGTTACACATGCATTTCCAAACAAGTAGTAAGTCTTGCATATAGACGTTCAAAAAAGGGTTTGCTGGCGCTGTAAGCGCTCTAAACAGTGTTTCTGAGCATAACTTGTGGCAAAAGTGCAACTTTTGAAGAATGAACTGAAAACTCATATTTTGAATGAAAACAGTGTTTGGATGTGATAAGCTGTTTTATCATGTATGTAATGTTACACATGCATTTCCAAACAAGTAGTAAGTCTTGCATTTAGGCGTTCAAAACAGCGTTTGCTGGCGCTGTAAGCGCTCTAAACAGTGTTTCTGAGCATAACTTGGAGCAAAAGTGCAACATTTGAAGAATGAACAGAAAACTCATATTTTGAATGAAAACAGTGTTTGGATGTGATAACAAGCTGTTTTATCATGTTTGTAATGTTACACATGCATTTCAAAACAAGTAGTAAGTCTTGCATATAGACGTTCAAAAAAGGGTTTGCTGGCGCTGTAAGCGCTCTAAACAGTGTTTCTGAGCATAACTTGTGGCAAAAGTGCAACTTTTGAAGAATGAACTGAAAACTCATATTTTGAATGAAAACAGTGTTTGGATGTGATAAGCTGTTTTATCATGTATGTAATGTTACACATGCATTTCCAAACAAGTAGTAAGTCTTGCATTTAGGCGTTCAAAACAGCGTTTGCTGGCGCTGTAAGCGCTCTAAACAGTGTTTCTGAGCATAACTTGTGGCAAAAGTGCAACTTTTGAAGAATGAACTGAAAACTCATATTTTGTTTCAAAACAGTGTTTGGATGTGATAACAAGCTGTTTTATCATGTTTGTAATGTTACACATGCATTTCCAAACAAGTAGTAAGTCTGGCATTTAGGCGTTCAAAACGGCGTTTGCTGGCGCTGTAAGCGCTCTAAACAGTGTTTCTGAGCCTAACTTGTGGCAAAAGTGCAACTTTTGAAGAATGAACTGAAAACTCATATTGTGTTTCAAAACAGTGTTTGGATGTGATAACAAGCTGTTTTATCATGTTTGTAATGTTACACATGCATTTCCAAACAAGTAGTAAGTCTTGCATTTAGGCGTTCAAAACAGCGTTTGCTGGCGCTGTAAGCGCTCTAAACAGTGTTTCTGAGCATAACTTGGAGCAAAAGTGCAACATTTGAAGAATGAACAGAAAACTCATATTTTGAATGAAAACAGTGTTTGGATGTGATAACAAGCTGTTTTATCATGTTTGTAATGTTACACATGCATTTCAAAACAAGTAGTAAGTATTGCATATAGACGTTCAAAAAAGGGTTTGCTGGCGCTGTAAGCGCTCTAAACAGTGTTTCTGAGCATAACTTGTGGCAAAAGTGCAACATTTGAAGAATGAACTGAAAACTCATATTTTGAATGAAAACAGTGTTTGGATGTGATAACAAGCTGTTTTATCATGTTTGTAATGTTACACATGCATTTCCAAACAAGTAGTGAGTCTTGCATTTAGGCGTTCAAAACAGCGTTTGCTGGCGCTGTAAGCGCTCTAAACAGTGTTTCTGAGCATAACTTGTGGCAAAAGTGCAACTTTTGAAGAATGAACTGAAAACTCATATTTTGTTTCAAAACAGTGTTTGGATGTGATAACAAGCTGTTTTATCATGTTTGTAATGTTACACATGCATTTCCAAACAAGTAGTAAGTCTTGCATTTAGGCGTTCAAAACAGCGTTTGCTGGCGCTGTAAGCGCTCTAAACAGTGTTTCTGAGCATAACTTGGAGCAAAAGTGCAACATTTGAAGAATGAACTGAAAACTAATATTTTGAATGAAAACAGTGTTTGGATGTGATAACAAGCTGTTTTATCATGTTTGTAATGTTACACATGCATTTCCAAACAAGTAGTGAGTCTTGCATTTAGGCGTTCAAAACAGCGTTTGCTGGCGCTGTAAACGCTATAAACAGTGTTTCTGAGCATAACTTGTAGCAAAAGTGCAACTTTTGAAGAATGAACTGAAAACTCATATTTTAATTGAAAACAGTAAGCGCAGTGTTTGGATGTGATAAGCTGTTTTATCATGTTTGTAATGTTACACATGCATTTCCAAAACAAGTAGTAAGTCTTGCATTTAGGCGTTCAAAACAGCGTTTGCTGGCGCTGTAAGCGCTCTAAACAGTGTTTCTGAGCATAACTTGTGGCAAAAGTGCAACTTTTGAAGAATGAACTGAAAACTCATATTTTGTTTCAAAACAGTGTTTGGATGTGATAACAAGCTGTTTTATCATGTTTGTAATGTTACACATGCATTTCCAAACAAGTAGTAAGTCTTGCATTTAGGCGTTCAAAACAGCGTTTGCTGGCGCTGTAAGCGCTCTAAACAGTGTTTCTGAGCATAACTTGGAGCAAAAGTGCAACATTTGAAGAATGAACAGAAAACTCATATTTTGAATGAAAACAGTGTTTGGATGTGATAACAAGCTGTTTTATCATGTTTGTAATGTTACACATGCATTTCCAAACAAGTAGTAAGTCTTGCATATAGACGTTCAAAAAAGGGTTTGCTGGCGCTGTAAGCGCTCTAAACAGTGTTTCTGAGCATAACTTGTGGCAAAAGTGCAACTTTTGAAGAATGAACTGAAAACTCATATTTTGAATGAAAACAGTGTTTGGATGTGATAAGCTGTTTTATCATGTATGTAATGTTACACATGCATTTCCAAACAAGTAGTAAGTCTTGCATTTAGGCGTTCAAAACAGCGTTTGCTGGCGCTGTAAGCGCTCTAAACAGTGTTTCTGAGCATAACTTGGAGCAAAAGTGCAACATTTGAAGAATGAACAGAAAACTCATATTTTGAATGAAAACAGTGTTTGGATGTGATAACAAGCTGTTTTATCATGTTTGTAATGTTACACATGCATTTCAAAACAAGTAGTAAGTCTTGCATATAGACGTTCAAAAAAGGGTTTGCTGGCGCTGTAAGCGCTCTAAACAGTGTTTCTGAGCATAACTTGTGGCAAAAGTGCAACTTTTGAAGAATGAACTGAAAACTCATATTTTGAATGAAAACAGTGTTTGGATGTGATAAGCTGTTTTATCATGTATGTAATGTTACACATGCATTTCCAAAACAAGTAGTAAGTCTTGCATTTAGGCGTTCAAAACAGCGTTTGCTGGCGCTGTAAGCGCTCTAAACAGTGTTTCTGAGCATAACTTGTGGCAAAAGTGCAACTTTTGAAGAATGAACTGAAAACTCATATTTTGTTTCAAAACAGTGTTTGGATGTGATAACAAGCTGTTTTATCATGTTTGTAATGTTACACATGCATTTCCAAACAAGTAGTAAGTCTGGCATTTAGGCGTTCAAAACGGCGTTTGCTGGCGCTGTAAGCGCTCTAAACAGTGTTTCTGAGCCTAACTTGTGGCAAAAGTGCAACTTTTGAAGAATGAACTGAAAACTCATATTGTGTTTCAAAACAGTGTTTGGATGTGATAACAAGCTGTTTTATCATGTTTGTAATGTTACACATGCATTTCCAAACAAGTAGTAAGTCTTGCATTTAGGCGTTCAAAACAGCGTTTGCTGGCGCTGTAAGCGCTCTAAACAGTGTTTCTGAGCATAACTTGGAGCAAAAGTGCAACATTTGAAGAATGAACAGAAAACTCATATTTTGAATGAAAACATTGTTTGGATGTGATAACAAGCTGTTTTATCATGTTTGTAATGTTACACATGCATTTCAAAACAAGTAGTAAGTATTGCATATAGACGTTCAAAAAAGGGTTTGCTGGCGCTGTAAGCGCTCTAAACAGTGTTTCTGAGCATAACTTGTGGCAAAAGTGCAACATTTGAAGAATGAACTGAAAACTCATATTTTGAATGAAAACAGTGTTTGGATGTGATAACAAGCTGTTTTATCATGTTTGTAATGTTACACATGCATTTCCAAACAAGTAGTGAGTCTTGCATTTAGGCGTTCAAAACAGCGTTTGCTGGCGCTGTAAGCGCTCTAAACAGTGTTTCTGAGCATAACTTGTGGCAAAAGTGCAACTTTTGAAGAATGAACTGAAAACTCATATTTTGTTTCAAAACAGTGTTTGGATGTGATAACAAGCTGTTTTATCATGTTTGTAATGTTACACAAGCATTTCCAAACAAGTAGTAAGTTTTGCATTTAGGCGTTCAAAACAGCGTTTGCTGGCGCTGTAAGCGCTCTAAACAGTGTTTCTGAGCATAACTTGTGGCAAAAGTGCAACTTTTGAAGAATGAACTGAAAACTCATATTTTGTTTCAAAACAGTGTTTGGATGTGATAACAAGCTGTTTTATCATGTTTGTAATGTTACACATGCATTTCCAAACAAGTAGTAAGTCTTGCATTTAGGCGTTCAAAACAGCGTTTGCTGGCGCTGTAGCGCTCTAAACAGTGTTTCTGAGCATAACTTGGAGCAAAAGTGCAACATTTGAAGAATGAACAGAAAACTCATATTTTGAATGAAAACAGTGTTTGGATGTGATAACAAGCTGTTTTATCATGTTTGTAATGTTACACATGCATTTCAAAACAAGTAGTAAGTATTGCATATAGACGTTCAAAAAAGGGTTTGCTGGCGCTGTAAGCGCTCTAAACAGTTTTTCTGAGCATAACTTGTGGCAAAAGTGCAACATTTGAAGAATGAACTGAAAACTAATATTTTGAATGAAAACAGTGTTTGGATGTGATAACAAGCTGTTTTATCATGTTTGTAATGTTACACATGCATTTCCAAACAAGTAGTGAGTCTTGCATTTAGGCGTTCAAAACAGCGTTTGCTGGCGCTGTAAACGCTATAAACAGTGTTTCTGAGCATAACTTGTAGCAAAAGTGCAACTTTTGAAGAATGAACTGAAAACTCATATTTTAATTGAAAACAGTAAGCGCAGTGTTTGGATGTGATAAGCTGTTTTATCATGTATGTAATGTTACACATGCATTTCCAAACAAGTAGTAAGTCTTGCATTTAGGCGTTCAAAACAGCGTTTGCTGGCGCTGTAAGCGCTCTAAACAGTGTTTCTGAGCATAACTTGGAGCAAAAGTGCAACATTTGAAGAATGAACAGAAAACTCATATTTTGAATGAAAACAGTGTTTGGATGTGATAACAAGCTGTTTTATCATGTTTGTAATGTTACACATGCATTTCAAAACAAGTAGTAAGTCTTGCATATAGACGTTCAAAAAAGGGTTTGCTGGCGCTGTAAGCGCTCTAAACAGTGTTTCTGAGCATAACTTGTGGCAAAAGTGCAACTTTTGAAGAATGAACTGAAAACTCATATTTTGAATGAAAACAGTGTTTGGATGTGATAAGCTGTTTTATCATGTATGTAATGTTACACATGCATTTCCAAACAAGTAGTAAGTTTTGCATTTAGGCGTTCAAAACAGCGTTTGCTGGCGCTGTAAGCGCTCTAAACAGTGTTTCTGAGCATAACTTGTGGCAAAAGTGCAACATTTGAAGAATGAACTGAAAACTCATATTTTGAATGAAAACAGTGTTTGGATGTGATAACAAGCTGTTTTATCATGTTTGTAATGTTACACATGCATTTCCAAACAGTAGTGAGTCTTGCATTTAGGCGTTCAAAACAGCGTTTGCTGGCGCTGTAAGCGCTCTAAACAGTGTTTCTGAGCATAACTTGTGGCAAAGTGCAACTTTTGAAGAATGAACTGAAAACTCATATTTTGTTTCAAAACAGTGTTTGGATGTGATAACAAGCTGTTTTATCATGTTTGTAATGTTACACATGCATTTCCAAACAAGTAGTAAGTTTTGCATTTAGGCGTTCAAAACAGCGTTTGCTGGCGCTGTAAGCGCTCTAAACAGTGTTTCTGAGCATAACTTGTGGCAAAAGTGCAACTTTTGAAGAATGAACTGAAAACTCATATTTTGTTTCAAAACAGTGTTTGGATGTGATAACAAGCTGTTTTATCATGTTTGTAATGTTACACATGCATTTCCAAACAAGTAGTAAGTCTTGCATTTAGGCGTTCAAAACAGCGTTTGCTGGCGCTGTAAGCGCTCTAAACAGTGTTTCTGAGCATAACTTGGAGCAAAAGTGCAACATTTGAAGAATGAACAGAAAAACTCATATTTTGAATGAAAACAGTGTTTGGATGTGATAACAAGCTGTTTTATCATGTTTGTAATGTTACACATGCATTTCAAAACAAGTAGTAAGTATTGCATATAGACGTTCAAAAAAGGGTTTGCTGGCGCTGTAAGCGCTCTAAAACAGTGTTTCTGAGCATAACTTGTGGCAAAAGTGCAACATTTGAAGAATGAACTGAAAACTAATATTTTGAATGAAAACAGTGTTTGGATGTGATAACAAGCTGTTTTATCATGTTTGTAATGTTACACATGCATTTCCAAACAAGTAGTGAGTCTTGCATTTAGGCGTTCAAAAACAGCGTTTGCTGGCGCTGTAAACGCTATAAAACAGTGTTTCTGAGCATAACTTGTAGCAAAAGTGCAACTTTTGAAGAATGAACTGAAAACTCATGTTTTAATTGAAAACAGTAAGCGCAGTGTTTGGATGTGATAAGCTGTTTTATCATGTTTGTAATGTTACACATGCATTTCCAAAACAAGTAGTAAGTCTTGCATTTAGGCGTTCAAAACAGCGTTTGCTGGCGCTGTAAGCGCTCTAAACAGTGTTTCTGAGCATAACTTGTGGCAAAAGTGCAACTTTTGAAGAATGAACTGAAAACTCATATTTTGTTTCAAAACAGTGTTTGGATGTGATAACAAGCTGTTTTATCATGTTTGTAATGTTACACATGCATTTCCAAACAAGTAGTAAGTCTTGCATTTAGGCGTTCAAAACAGCGTTTGCTGGCGCTGTAAGCGCTCTAAACAGTGTTTCTGAGCATAACTTGTGGCAAAAGTGCAACATTTGAAGAATGAACAGAAAACTCATATTTTGAATGAAAACAGTGTTTGGATGTGATAACAAGCTGTTTTATCATGTTTGTAATGTTACACATGCATTTCCAAACAAGTAGTAAGTCTTGCATATAGACGTTCAAAAAAGGGTTTGCTGGCGCTGTAAGCGCTCTAAACAGTGTTTCTGAGCATAACTTGTGGCAAAAGTGCAACTTTTGAAGAATGAACTGAAAACTCATATTTTGAATGAAAACAGTGTTTGGATGTGATAACAAGCTGTTTTATCATGTTTGTAATGTTACACATGCATTTCAAAACAAGTAGTAAGTCTTGCATATAGACGTTCAAAAAAGGGTTTGCTGGCGCTGTAAGCGCTCTAAACAGTGTTTCTGAGCATAACTTGTGGCAAAAGTGCAACTTTTGAAGAATGAACTGAAAACTCATATTTTGAATGAAAACAGTGTTTGGATGTGATAAGCTGTTTTATCATGTATGTAATGTTACACATGCATTTCCAAACAAGTAGTAAGTCTTGCATTTAGGCGTTCAAAACAGCGTTTGCTGGCGCTGTAAGCGCTCTAAACAGTGTTTCTGAGCATAACTTGTGGCAAAAGTGCAACTTTTGAAGAATGAACTGAAAACTCATATTTTGTTTCAAAACAGTGTTTGGATGTGATAACAAGCTGTTTTATCATGTTTGTAATGTTACACATGCATTTCCAAACAAGTAGTAAGTCTGGCATTTAGGCGTTCAAAACGGCGTTTGCTGGCGCTGTAAGCGCTCTAAACAGTGTTTCTGAGCCTAACTTGTGGCAAAAGTGCAACTTTTGAAGAATGAACTGAAAACTCATATTGTGTTTCAAAACAGTGTTTGGATGTGATAACAAGCTGTTTTATCATGTTTGTAATGTTACACATGCATTTCCAAACAAGTAGTAAGTCTTGCATTTAGGCGTTCAAAACAGCGTTTGCTGGCGCTGTAAGCGCTCTAAACAGTGTTTCTGAGCATAACTTGGAGCAAAAGTGCAACATTTGAAGAATGAACAGAAAACTCATATTTTGAATGAAAACAGTGTTTTGATGTGATAACAAGCTGTTTTATCATGTTTGTAATGTTACACATGCATTTCAAAACAAGTAGTAAGTATTGCATATAGACGTTCAAAAAAGGGTTTGCTGGCGCTGTAAGCGCTCTAAACAGTGTTTCTGAGCATAACTTGTGGCAAAAGTGCAACATTTGAAGAATGAACTGAAAACTCATATTTTGAATGAAAACAGTGTTTGGATGTGATAACAAGCTGTTTTATCATGTTTGTAATGTTACACATGCATTTCCAAACAAGTAGTGAGTCTTGCATTTAGGCGTTCAAAACAGCGTTTGCTGGCGCTGTAAGCGCTCTAAACAGTGTTTCTGAGCATAACTTGTGGCAAAAGTGCAACTTTTGAAGAATGAACTGAAAACTCATATTTTGTTTCAAAACAGTGTTTGGATGTGATAACAAGCTGTTTTATCATGTTTGTAATGTTACACATGCATTTCCAAACAAGTAGTAAGTTTTGCATTTAGGCGTTCAAAACAGCGTTTGCTGGCGCTGTAAGCGCTCTAAACAGTGTTTCTGAGCATAACTTGTGGCAAAAGTGCAACTTTTGAAGAATGAACTGAAAACTCATATTTTGTTTCAAAACAGTGTTTGGATGTGATAACAAGCTGTTTTATCATGTTTGTAATGTTACACATGCATTTCCAAACAAGTAGTAAGTCTTGCATTTAGGCGTTCAAAACAGCGTTTGCTGGCGCTGTAAGCGCTCTAAACAGTGTTTCTGAGCATAACTTGGAGCAAAAGTGCAACATTTGAAGAATGAACAGAAAACTCATATTTTGAATGAAAACAGTGTTTGGATGTGATAACAAGCTGTTTTATCATGTTTGTAATGTTACACATGCATTTCAAAACAAGTAGTAAGTATTGCATATAGACGTTCAAAAAAGGGTTTGCTGGCGCTGTAAGCGCTCTAAACAGTTTTTCTGAGCATAACTTGTGGCAAAAGTGCAACATTTGAAGAATGAACTGAAAACTAATATTTTGAATGAAAACAGTGTTTGGATGTGATAACAAGCTGTTTTATCATGTTTGTAATGTTACACATGCATTTCCAAACAAGTAGTGAGTCTTTGCATTTAGGCGTTCAAAACAGCGTTTGCTGGCGCTGTAAACGCTATAAACAGTGTTTCTGAGCATAACTTGTAGCAAAAGTGCAACTTTTGAAGAATGAACTGAAAACTCATATTTTAATTGAAAACAGTAAGCGCAGTGTTTGGATGTGATAAGCTGTTTTATCATGTATGTAATGTTACACATGCATTTCCAACAAGTAGTAAGTCTTGCATTTAGGCGTTCAAAACAGCGTTTGCTGGCGCTGTAAGCGCTCTAAACAGTGTTTCTGAGCATAACTTGGAGCAAAAGTGCAACATTTGAAGAATGAACAGAAAACTCATATTTTGAATGAAAACAGTGTTTGGATGTGATAACAAGCTGTTTTATCATGTTTGTAATGTTACACATGCATTTCAAAACAAGTAGTAAGTCTTGCATATAGACGTTCAAAAAAAGGGTTTGCTGGCGCTGTAAGCGCTCTAAACAGTGTTTCTGAGCATAACTTGTGGCAAAAGTGCAACTTTTGAAGAATGAACTGAAAACTCATATTTTGAATGAAAACAGTGTTTGGATGTGATAAGCTGTTTTAATCATGTATGTAATGTTACACATGCATTTCCAAACAAGTAGTAAGTTTTGCATTTAGGCGTTCAAAACAGCGTTTGCTGGCGCTGTAAGCGCTCTAAACAGTGTTTCTGAGCATAACTTGTGGCAAAAGTGCAACATTTGAAGAATGAACTGAAAACTCATATTTTGAATGAAAACAGTGTTTGGATGTGATAACAAGCTGTTTTATCATGTTTGTAATGTTACACATGCATTTCAAACAAGTAGTGAGTCTTGCATTTAGGCGTTCAAAACAGCGTTTGCTGGCGCTGTAAGCGCTCTAAACAGTGTTTCTGAGCATAAACTTGTGGCAAAAGTGCAATTGAAGAATGAACTGAAAACTCATATTTTGTTTCAAAACAGTGTTTGGATGTGATAACAAGCTGTTTTATCATGTTTGTAATGTTACACATGCATTTCCAATCAAGTAGTAAGTTTTGCATTTAGGCGTTCAAAACAGCGTTTGCTGGCGCTGTAAGCGCTCTAAACAGTGTTTCTGAGCATAACTTGTGGCAAAAGTGCAACTTTTGAAGAATGAACTGAAAACTCATATTTTGAATGAAAACAGTGTTTGGATGTGATAAGCTGTTTTATCATGTATGTAATGTTACACATGCATTTCCAAACAAGTAGTAAGTCTTGCATTTAGGCGTTCAAAACAGCGTTTGCTGGCGCTGTAAGCGCTCTAAACAGTGTTTCTGAGCATAACTTGTGGCAAAAGTGCAACTTTTGAAGAATGAACTGAAAACTCATATTTTGTTTCAAAACAGTGTTTGGATGTGATAACAAGCTGTTTTATCATGTTTGTAATGTTACACATGCATTTCCAAACAAGTAGTAAGTCTGGCATTTAGGCGTTCAAAACGGCGTTTGCTGGCGCTGTAAGCGCTCTAAACAGTGTTTCTGAGCCTAACTTGTGGCAAAAGTGCAACTTTTGAAGAATGAACTGAAAACTCATATTGTGTTTCAAAACAGTGTTTGGATGTGATAACAAGCTGTTTTATCATGTTTGTAATGTTACACATGCATTTCCAAACAAGTAGTAAGTCTTGCATTTAGGCGTTCAAAACAGCGTTTGCTGGCGCTGTAAGCGCTCTAAACAGTGTTTCTGAGCATAACTTGGAGCAAAAGTGCAACATTTGAAGAATGAACAGAAAACTCATATTTTGAATGAAAACAGTGTTTGGATGTGATAACAAGCTGTTTTATCATGTTTTGTAATGTTACACATGCATTTCAAAACAAGTAGTAAGTATTGCATATAGACGTTCAAAAAAGGGTTTGCTGGCGCTGTAAGCGCTCTAAACAGTTTTTCTGAGCATAACTTGTGGCAAAAGTGCAACATTTGAAGAATGAACTGAAAACTAATATTTTGAATGAAAACAGTGTTTGGATGTGATAACAAGCTGTTTTATCATGTTTGTAATGTTACACATGCATTTCCAAACAAGTAGTGAGTCTTGCATTTAGGCGTTCAAAACAGCGTTTGCTGGCGCTGTAAACGCTATAAACAGTGTTTCTGAGCATAACTTGTAGCAAAAGTGCAACTTTTGAAGAATGAACTGAAAACTCATATTTTAATTGAAAACAGTAAGCGCAGTGTTTGGATGTGATAAGCTGTTTTATCATGTATGTAATGTTACACATGCATTTCCAAACAAGTAGTAAGTCTTGCATTTAGGCGTTCAAAACAGCGTTTGCTGGCGCTGTAAGCGCTCTAAACAGTGTTTCTGAGCATAACTTGGAGCAAAAGTGCAACATTTGAAGAATGAACAGAAAACTCATATTTTGAATGAAAACAGTGTTTGGATGTGATAACAAGCTGTTTTATCATGTTTGTAATGTTACACATGCATTTCAAAACAAGTAGTAAGTCTTGCATATAGACGTTCAAAAAAAGGGTTTGCTGGCGCTGTAAGCGCTCTAAACAGTGTTTCTGAGCATAACTTGTGGCAAAAGTGCAACTTTTGAAGAATGAACTGAAAACTCATATTTTGAATGAAAACAGTGTTTTGGGATGTGATAAGCTGTTTTATCATGTATGTAATGTTACACATGCATTTCCAAACAAGTAGTAAGTTTTGCATTTAGGCGTTCAAAACAGCGTTTGCTGGCGCTGTAAGCGCTCTAAACAGTGTTTCTGAGCATTAACTTGTGGCAAAAGTGCAACATTTGAAGAATGAACTGAAAACTCATATTTTGAATGAAAACAGTGTTTGGATGTGATAACAAGCTGTTTTATCATGTTTGTAATGTTACACATGCATTTCCAAACAAGTAGTGAGTCTTGCATTTAGGCGTTCAAAACAGCGTTTGCTGGCGCTGTAAGCGCTCTAAAACAGTG
Organism: Brachyhypopomus gauderio; assembly: GCF_052324685.1. Taxonomy (NCBI): domain Eukaryota; kingdom Metazoa; phylum Chordata; class Actinopteri; order Gymnotiformes; family Hypopomidae; genus Brachyhypopomus; species Brachyhypopomus gauderio. The sequence continues at coordinate 33,487 of NW_027507262.1, read as the reverse complement.
TTTCTGAGCCTAACTTGTGGCAAAAGTGCAACTTTTGAAGAATGAACTGAAAACTCATATTGTGTTTCAAAACAGTGTTTGGATGTGATAACAAGCTGTTTTATCATGTTTGTAATGTTACACATGCATTTCCAAACAAGTAGTAAGTTTTGCATTTAGGCGTTCAAAACAGCGTTTGCTGGCGCTGTAAGCGCTCTAAAACAGTGTTTCTGAGCATAACTTGTGGCAAAAGTGCAACTTTTGAAGAATGAACTGAAAACTCATATTTTGTTTCAAAACAGTGTTTGGATGTGATAAGCTGTTTTATCATGTTTGTAATGTTACACATGCATTTCCAAACAAGTAGTAAGTCTGGCATTTAGGCGTTCAAAACGGCGTTTGCTGGCGCTGTAAGCGCTCTAAACAGTGTTTCTGAGCCTAACTTGTGGCAAAAGTGCAACTTTTGAAGAATGAACTGAAAACTCATATTGTGTTTCAAAACAGTGTTTGGATGTGATAACAAGCTGTTTTATCATGTTTGTAATGTTACACATGCATTTCCAAACAAGTAGTAAGTCTTGCATTTAGGCGTTCAAAAACAGCGTTGCTGGCGCTGTAAGCGCTCTAAACAGTGTTTCTGAGCATAACTTGGAGCAAAAGTGCAACATTTGAAGAATGAACAGAAAACTCATATTTTGAATGAAAAACAGTGTTTGGATGTGATAACAAGCTGTTTTATCATGTTTGTAATGTTACACATGCATTTCAAAACAAGTAGTAAGTATTGCATATAGACGTTCAAAAAAGGGTTTGCTGGCGCTGTAAGCGCTCTAAACAGTGTTTCTGAGCATAACTTGTGGCAAAAGTGCAACATTTGAAGAATGAACTGAAAACTCATATTTTGAATGAAAACAGTGTTTGGATGTGATAACAAGCTGTTTTATCATGTTTGTAATGTTACACATGCATTTCCAAACAAGTAGTGAGTCTTGCATTTAGGCGTTCAAAACAGCGTTTGCTGGCGCTGTAAGCGCTCTAAACAGTGTTTCTGAGCATAACTTGTGGCAAAAGTGCAACTTTTGAAGAATGAACTGAAAACTCATATTTTGTTTCAAAACAGTGTTTGGATGTGATAACAAGCTGTTTTATCATGTTTGTAATGTTACACATGCATTTCCAAACAAGTAGTAAGTTTTGCATTTAGGCGTTCAAAACAGCGTTTGCTGGCGCTGTAAGCGCTCTAAACAGTGTTTCTGAGCATAACTTGTGGCAAAAGTGCAACTTTTGAAGAATGAACTGAAAACTCATATTTTGTTTCAAAACAGTGTTTGGATGTGATAACAAGCTGTTTTATCATGTTTGTAATGTTACACATGCATTTCCAAACAAGTAGTAAGTCTTGCATTTAGGCGTTCAAAACAGCGTTTGCTGGCGCTGTAAGCGCTCTAAACAGTGTTTCTGAGCATAACTTGGAGCAAAAGTGCAACATTTGAAGAATGAACAGAAAACTCATATTTTGAATGAAAACAGTGTTTGGATGTGATAACAAGCTGTTTTATCATGTTTGTAATGTTACACATGCATTTCAAAACAAGTAGTAAGTATTGCATATAGACGTTCAAAAAAGGGTTTGCTGGCGCTGTAAGCGCTCTAAACAGTGTTTCTGAGCATAACTTGTGGCAAAAGTGCAACATTTGAAGAATGAACTGAAAACTCATATTTTGAATGAAAACAGTGTTTGGATGTGATAACAAGCTGTTTTATCATGTTTGTAATGTTACACATGCATTTCCAAACAAGTAGTGAGTCTTGCATTTAGGCGTTCAAAACAGCGTTTGCTGGCGCTGTAAGCGCTCTAAACAGTGTTTCTGAGCATAACTTGTGGCAAAAGTGCAACTTTTGAAGAATGAACTGAAAACTCATATTTTGTTTCAAAACAGTGTTTGGATGTGATAACAAGCTGTTTTATCATGTTTGTAATGTTACACATGCATTTCCAAACAAGTAGTAAGTTTTGCATTTAGGCGTTCAAAAACAGCGTTTGCTGGCGCTGTAAGCGCTCTAAACAGTGTTTCTGAGCATAACTTGTGGCAAAAGTGCAACTTTTGAAGAATGAACTGAAAACTCATATTTTGTTTCAAAACAGTGTTTGGATGTGATAACAAGCTGTTTTATCATGTTTGTAATGTTACACATGCATTTCCAAACAAGTAGTAAGTCTTGCATTTAGGCGTTCAAAACAGCGTTTGCTGGCGCTGTAAGCGCTCTAAACAGTGTTTCTGAGCATAACTTGGAGCAAAAGTGCAACATTTGAAGAATGAACAGAAAACTCATATTTTGAATGAAAACAGTGTTTGGATGTGATAACAAGCTGTTTTATCATGTTTGTAATGTTACACATGCATTTCAAAACAAGTAGTAAGTATTGCATATAGACGTTCAAAAAAGGGTTTGCTGGCGCTGTAAGCGCTCTAAACAGTTTTTCTGAGCATAACTTGTGGCAAAAGTGCAACATTTGAAGAATGAACTGAAAACTAATATTTTGAATGAAAACAGTGTTTGGATGTGATAACAAGCTGTTTTATCATGTTTGTAATGTTACACATGCATTTCCAAACAAGTAGTGAGTCTTGCATTTAGGCGTTCAAAACAGCGTTTGCTGGCGCTGTAAACGCTATAAACAGTGTTTCTGAGCATAACTTGTAGCAAAAGTGCAACTTTTGAAGAATGAACTGAAAACTCATATTTAATTGAAAACAGTAAGTGTTTGGATGTGATAAGCTGTTTTATCATGTATGTAATGTTACACATGCATTTCCAAACAAGTAGTAAGTCTTGCATTTAGGCGTTCAAAACAGCGTTTGCTGGCGCTGTAAGCGCTCTAAACAGTGTTTCTGAGCATAACTTGGAGCAAAAGTGCAACATTTGAAGAATGAACAGAAAACTCATATTTTGAATGAAAACAGTGTTTGGATGTGATAACAAGCTGTTTTATCATGTTTGTAATGTTACACATGCATTTCAAAACAAGTAGTAAGTCTTGCATATAGACGTTCAAAAAAGGGTTTGCTGGCGCTGTAAGCGCTCTAAACAGTGTTTCTGAGCATAACTTGTGGCAAAAGTGCAACTTTTGAAGAATGAACTGAAAACTCATATTTTGAATGAAAACAGTGTTTGGATGTGATAAGCTGTTTTATCATGTATGTAATGTTACACATGCATTTCCAAACAAGTAGTAAGTTTTGCATTTAGGCGTTCAAAACAGCGTTTGCTGGCGCTGTAAGCGCTCTAAACAGTGTTTCTGAGCATAACTTGTGGCAAAAGTGCAACATTTGAAGAATGAACTGAAAACTCATATTTTGAATGAAAACAGTGTTTGGATGTGATAACAAGCTGGTTTTTTTTTTTTATCATGTTTGTAATGTTACACATGCATTTCCAAACAAGTAGTGAGTCTTGCATTTAGGCGTTCAAAACAGCGTTTGCTGGCGCTGTAAGCGCTCTAAACAGTGTTTCTGAGCATAACTTGTGGCAAAAGTGCAACTTTTGAAGAATGAACTGAAAACTCATATTTTGTTTCAAAACAGTGTTTGGATGTGATAACAAGCTGTTTTATCATGTTTGTAATGTTACACATGCATTTCCAAACAAGTAGTAAGTTTTGCATTTAGGCGTTCAAAACAGCGTTTGCTGGCGCTGTAAGCGCTCTAAACAGTGTTTCTGAGCATAACTTGTGGCAAAAGTGCAACTTTTGAAGAATGAACTGAAAACTCATATTTTGTTTCAAAACAGTGTTTGGATGTGATAACAAGCTGTTTTATCATGTTTGTAATGTTACACATGCATTTCCAAACAAGTAGTAAGTCTTGCATTTAGGCGTTCAAAACAGCGTTTGCTGGCGCTGTAAGCGCTCTAAACAGTGTTTCTGAGCATAACTTGGAGCAAAAGTGCAACATTTGAAGAATGAACAGAAAACTCATATTTTGAATGAAAACAGTGTTTGGATGTGATAACAAGCTGTTTTATCATGTTTGTAATGTTACACATGCATTTCAAAACAAGTAGTAAGTATTGCATATAGACGTTCAAAAAAGGGTTTGCTGGCGCTGTAAGCGCTCTAAACAGTGTTTCTGAGCATAACTTGTGGCAAAAGTGCAACATTTGAAGAATGAACTGAAAACTAATATTTTGAATGAAAACAGTGTTTGGATGTGATAACAAGCTGTTTTATCATGTTTGTAATGTTACACATGCATTTCCAAACAAGTAGTGAGTCTTGCATTTAGGCGTTCAAAACAGCGTTTGCTGGCGCTGTAAACGCTATAAACAGTGTTTCTGAGCATAACTTGTAGCAAAAGTGCAACTTTTGAAGAATGAACTGAAAACTCATATTTTAATTGAAAACAGTAAGCGCAGTGTTTGGATGTGATAAGCTGTTTTATCATGTATGTAATGTTACACATGCATTTCCAAACAAGTAGTAAGTCTTGCATTTAGGCGTTCAAAACAGCGTTTGCTGGCGCTGTAAGCGCTCTAAACAGTGTTTCTGAGCATAACTTGGAGCAAAAGTGCAACATTTGAAGAATGAACAGAAAACTCATATTTTGAATGAAAAACAGTGTTTGGATGTGATAACAAGCTGTTTTATCATGTTTGTAATGTTACACATGCATTTCAAAACAAGTAGTAAGTCTTGCATATAGACGTTCAAAAAAGGGTTTGCTGGCGCTGTAAGCGCTCTAAACAGTGTTTCTGAGCATAACTTGTGGCAAAAGTGCAACTTTTGAAGAATGAACTGAAAACTCATATTTTGAATGAAAACAGTGTTTGGATGTGATAAGCTGTTTTATCATGTATGTAATGTTACACATGCATTTCCAAACAAGTAGTAAGTTTTGCATTTAGGCGTTCAAAACAGCGTTTGCTGGCGCTGTAAGCGCTCTAAACAGTGTTTCTGAGCATAACTTGTGGCAAAAGTGCAACATTTGAAGAATGAACTGAAAACTCATATTTTGAATGAAAACAGTGTTTGGATGTGATAACAAGCTGTTTTATCATGTTTGTAATGTTACACATGCATTTCCAAACAAGTAGTGAGTCTTGCATTTAGGCGTTCAAAACAGCGTTTGCTGGCGCTGTAAGCGCTCTAAACAGTGTTTCTGAGCATAACTTGTGGCAAAAGTGCAACTTTTGAAGAATGAACTGAAAACTCATATTTTGTTTCAAAACAGTGTTTGGATGTGATAACAAGCTGTTTTATCATGTTTGTAATGTTACACATGCATTTCCAAACAAGTAGTAAGTTTTGCATTTAGGCGTTCAAAACAGCGTTTGCTGGCGCTGTAAGCGCTCTAAACAGTGTTTCTGAGCATAACTTGTGGCAAAAGTGCAACTTTTGAAGAATGAACTGAAAACTCATATTTTGAATGAAAACAGTGTTGGATGTGATAAGCTGTTTTATCATGTATGTAATGTTACACATGCATTTCCAAACAAGTAGTAAGTCTTGCATTTAGGCGTTCAAAACAGCGTTTGCTGGCGCTGTAAGCGCTCTAAACAGTGTTTCTGAGCATAACTTGTGGCAAAAGTGCAACTTTTGAAGAATGAACTGAAAACTCATATTTTGTTTCAAAACAGTGTTTGGATGTGATAACAAGCTGTTTTATCATGTTTGTAATGTTACACATGCATTTCCAAACAAGTAGTAAGTCTGGCATTTAGGCGTTCAAAACGGGCGTTTGCTGGCGCTGTAAGCGCTCTAAACAGTGTTTCTGAGCCTAACTTGTGGCAAAAGTGCAACTTTTGAAGAATGAACTGAAAACTCATATTGTGTTTCAAAACAGTGTTTGGATGTGATAACAAGCTGTTTTATCATGTTTGTAATGTTACACATGCATTTCCAAACAAGTAGTAAGTTTTGCATTTAGGCGTTCAAAACAGCGTTTGCTGGCGCTGTAAGCGCTCTAAACAGTGTTTCTGAGCATAACTTGTGGCAAAAGTGCAACTTTTGAAGAATGAACTGAAAACTCATATTTTGTTTCAAAACAGTGTTTGGATGTGATAACAAGCTGTTTTATCATGTTTGTAATGTTACACATGCATTTCCAAACAAGTAGTAAGTCTGGCATTTAGGCGTTCAAAACGGCGTTTGCTGGCGCTGTAAGCGCTCTAAACAGTGTTTCTGAGCCTAACTTGTGGCAAAAGTGCAACTTTTGAAGAATGAACTGAAAACTCATATTGTGTTTCAAAACAGTGTTTGGATGTGATAACAAGCTGTTTTATCATGTTTGTAATGTTACACATGCATTTCCAAACAAGTAGTAAGTCTTGCATTTAGGCGTTCAAAACAGCGTTTGCTGGCGCTGTAAGCGCTCTAAACAGTGTTTCTGAGCATAACTTGGAGCAAAAGTGCAACATTTGAAGAATGAACAGAAAACTCATATTTTGAATGAAAACAGTGTTTGGATGTGATAACAAGCTGTTTTATCATGTTTGTAATGTTACACATGCATTTCAAAACAAGTAGTAAGTATTGCATATAGACGTTCAAAAAAGGGTTTGCTGGCGCTGTAAGCGCTCTAAACAGTGTTTCTGAGCATAACTTGTGGCAAAAGTGCAACATTTGAAGAATGAACTGAAAACTCATATTTTGAATGAAAACAGTGTTTGGATGTGATAACAAGCTGTTTTATCATGTTTGTAATGTTACACATGCATTTCCAAACAAGTAGTGAGTCTTGCATTTAGGCGTTCAAAACAGCGTTTGCTGGCGCTGTAAGCGCTCTAAACAGTGTTTCTGAGCATAACTTGTGGCAAAAGTGCAACTTTTGAAGAATGAACTGAAAACTCATATTTTGTTTCAAAACAGTGTTTGGATGTGATAACAAGCTGTTTTATCATGTTTGTAATGTTACACATGCATTTCCAAACAAGTAGTAAGTTTTGCATTTAGGCGTTCAAAACAGCGTTTGCTGGCGCTGTAAGCGCTCTAAACAGTGTTTCTGAGCATAACTTGTGGCAAAAGTGCAACTTTTGAAGAATGAACTGAAAACTCATATTTTGTTTCAAAACAGTGTTTGGATGTGATAACAAGCTGTTTTATCATGTTTGTAATGTTACACATGCATTTCCAAACAAGTAGTAAGTCTTGCATTTAGGCGTTCAAAACAGCGTTTGCTGGCGCTGTAAGCGCTCTAAACAGTGTTTCTGAGCATAACTTGGAGCAAAAGTGCAACATTTGAAGAATGAACAGAAAACTCATATTTTGAATGAAAACAGTGTTTGGATGTGATAACAAGCTGTTTTATCATGTTTGTAATGTTACACATGCATTTCAAAACAAGTAGTAAGTATTGCATATAGACGTTCAAAAAAGGGTTTGCTGGCGCTGTAAGCGCTCTAAACAGTGTTTCTGAGCATAACTTGTGGCAAAAGTGCAACATTTGAAGAATGAACTGAAAACTCATATTTTGAATGAAAACAGTGTTTGGATGTGATAACAAGCTGTTTTATCATGTTTGTAATGTTACACATGCATTTCCAAACAAGTAGTGAGTCTTGCATTTAGGCGTTCAAAACAGCGTTTGCTGGCGCTGTAAGCGCTCTAAACAGTGTTTCTGAGCATAACTTGTGGCAAAAGTGCAACTTTTGAAGAATGAACTGAAAACTCATATTTTGTTTCAAAACAGTGTTTGGATGTGATAACAAGCTGTTTTATCATGTTTGTAATGTTACACATGCATTTCCAAACAAGTAGTAAGTTTTGCATTTAGGCGTTCAAAACAGCGTTTGCTGGCGCTGTAAGCGCTCTAAACAGTGTTTCTGAGCATAACTTGTGGCAAAAGTGCAACTTTTGAAGAATGAACTGAAAACTCATATTTTGTTTCAAAACAGTGTTTGGATGTGATAACAAGCTGTTTTATCATGTTTGTAATGTTACACATGCATTTCCAAACAAGTAGTAAGTCTTGCATTTAGGCGTTCAAAACAGCGTTTGCTGGCGCTGTAAGCGCTCTAAACAGTGTTTCTGAGCATAACTTGGAGCAAAAGTGCAACATTTGAAGAATGAACAGAAAACTCATATTTTGAATGAAAACAGTGTTTGGATGTGATAACAAGCTGTTTTATCATGTTTGTAATGTTACACATGCATTTCAAAACAAGTAGTAAGTATTGCATATAGACGTTCAAAAAAGGGTTTGCTGGCGCTGTAAGCGCTCTAAACAGTTTTTCTGAGCATAACTTGTGGCAAAAGTGCAACATTTGAAGAATGAACTGAAAACTAATATTTTGAATGAAAACAGTGTTTGGATGTGATAACAAGCTGTTTTATCATGTTTGTAATGTTACACATGCATTTCCAAACAAGTAGTGAGTCTTGCATTTAGGCGTTCAAAACAGCGTTTGCTGGCGCTGTAAACGCTATAAACAGTGTTTCTGAGCATAACTTGTAGCAAAAGTGCAACTTTTGAAGAATGAACTGAAAACTCATATTTTAATTGAAAACAGTAAGCGCAGTGTTTGGATGTGATAAGCTGTTTTATCATGTATGTAATGTTACACATGCATTTCCAAACAAGTAGTAAGTCTTGCATTTAGGCGTTCAAAACAGCGTTTGCTGGCGCTGTAAGCGCTCTAAACAGTGTTTCTGAGCATAACTTGGAGCAAAAGTGCAACATTTGAAGAATGAACAGAAAACTCATATTTTGAATGAAAACAGTGTTTGGATGTGATAACAAGCTGTTTTATCATGTTTGTAATGTTACACATGCATTTCAAAACAAGTAGTAAGTCTTGCATATAGACGTTCAAAAAAGGGTTTGCTGGCGCTGTAAGCGCTCTAAACAGTGTTTCTGAGCATAACTTGTGGCAAAAGTGCAACTTTTGAAGAATGAACTGAAAACTCATATTTTGAATGAAAACAGTGTTTGGATGTGATAAGCTGTTTTATCATGTATGTAATGTTACACATGCATTTCCAAACAAGTAGTAAGTTTTGCATTTAGGCGTTCAAAACAGCGTTTGCTGGCGCTGTAAGCGCTCTAAACAGTGTTTCTGAGCATAACTTGTGGCAAAAGTGCAACATTTGAAGAATGAACTGAAAACTCATATTTTGAATGAAAACAGTGTTTGGATGTGATAACAAGCTGTTTTATCATGTTTGTAATGTTACACATGCATTTCCAAACAAGTAGTGAGTCTTGCATTTAGGCGTTCAAAACAGCGTTTGCTGGCGCTGTAAGCGCTCTAAACAGTGTTTCTGAGCATAACTTGTGGCAAAAGTGCAACTTTTGAAGAATGAACTGAAAACTCATATTTTGTTTCAAAACAGTGTTTGGATGTGATAACAAGCTGTTTTATCATGTTTGTAATGTTACACATGCATTTCCAAACAAGTAGTAAGTTTTGCATTTAGGCGTTCAAAACAGCGTTTGCTGGCGCTGTAAGCGCTCTAAACAGTGTTTCTGAGCATAACTTGTGGCAAAAGTGCAACTTTTGAAGAATGAACTGAAAACTCATATTTTGTTTCAAAACAGTGTTTGGATGTGATAACAAGCTGTTTTATCATGTTTGTAATGTTACACATGCATTTCCAAACAAGTAGTAAGTCTTGCATTTAGGCGTTCAAAACAGCGTTTGCTGGCGCTGTAAGCGCTCTAAACAGTGTTTCTGAGCATAACTTGGAGCAAAAGTGCAACATTTGAAGAATGAACAGAAAACTCATATTTTGAATGAAAACAGTGTTTGGATGTGATAACAAGCTGTTTTATCATGTTTGTAATGTTACACATGCATTTCAAAACAAGTAGTAAGTATTGCATATAGACGTTCAAAAAAGGGTTTGCTGGCGCTGTAAGCGCTCTAAACAGTGTTTCTGAGCATAACTTGTGGCAAAAGTGCAACATTTGAAGAATGAACTGAAAACTAATATTTTGAATGAAAACAGTGTTTGGATGTGATAACAAGCTGTTTTATCATGTTTGTAATGTTACACATGCATTTCCAAACAAGTAGTGAGTCTTGCATTTAGGCGTTCAAAACAGCGTTTGCTGGCGCTGTAAACGCTATAAACAGTGTTTCTGAGCATAACTTGTAGCAAAAGTGCAACTTTTGAAGAATGAACTGAAAACTCATGTTTTAATTGAAAACAGTAAGCGCAGTGTTTGGATGTCGATAAGCTGTTTTATCATGTTTGTAATGTTACACATGCATTTCCAAAACAAGTAGTAAGTCTTGCATTTAGGCGTTCAAAACAGCGTTTGCTGGCGCTGTAAGCGCTCTAAACAGTGTTTCTGAGCATAACTTGTGGCAAAAGTGCAACTTTTGAAGAATGAACTGAAAACTCATATTTTGTTTCAAAACAGTGTTTGGATGTGATAACAAGCTGTTTTATCATGTTTGTAATGTTACACATGCATTTCCAAACAAGTAGTAAGTCTTGCATTTAGGCGTTCAAAACAGCGTTTGCTGGCGCTGTAAGCGCTCTAAACAGTGTTTCTGAGCATAACTTGGAGCAAAAGTGCAACATTTGAAGAATGAACAGAAAACTCATATTTTGAATGAAAACAGTGTTTGGATGTGATAACAAGCTGTTTTATCATGTTTGTAATGTTACACATGCATTTCCAAACAAGTAGTAAGTCTTGCATATAGACGTTCAAAAAAGGGTTTGCTGGCGCTGTAAGCGCTCTAAACAGTGTTTCTGAGCATAACTTGTGGCAAAAGTGCAACTTTTGAAGAATGAACTGAAAACTCATATTTTGAATGAAAACAGTGTTTGGATGTGATAAGCTGTTTTATCATGTATGTAATGTTACACATGCATTTCCAAACAAGTAGTAAGTCTTGCATTTAGGCGTTCAAAACAGCGTTTGCTGGCGCTGTAAGCGCTCTAAACAGTGTTTCTGAGCATAACTTGGAGCAAAAGTGCAACATTTGAAGAATGAACAGAAAACTCATATTTTGAATGAAAACAGTGTTTGGATGTGATAACAAGCTGTTTTATCATGTTTGTAATGTTACACATGCATTTCAAAACAAGTAGTAAGTCTTGCATATAGACGTTCAAAAAAGGGTTTGCTGGCGCTGTAAGCGCTCTAAACAGTGTTTCTGAGCATAACTTGTGGCAAAAGTGCAACTTTTGAAGAATGAACTGAAAACTCATATTTTGAATGAAAACAGTGTTTGGATGTGATAAGCTGTTTTATCATGTATGTAATGTTACACATGCATTTCCAAACAAGTAGTAAGTCTTGCATTTAGGCGTTCAAAACAGCGTTTGCTGGCGCTGTAAGCGCTCTAAACAGTGTTTCTGAGCATAACTTGTGGCAAAAGTGCAACTTTTGAAGAATGAACTGAAAACTCATATTTTGTTTCAAAACAGTGTTTGGATGTGATAACAAGCTGTTTTATCATGTTTGTAATGTTACACATGCATTTCCAAACAAGTAGTAAGTCTGGCATTTAGGCGTTCAAAACGGCGTTTGCTGGCGCTGTAAGCGCTCTAAACAGTGTTTCTGAGCCTAACTTGTGGCAAAAGTGCAACTTTTGAAGAATGAACTGAAAACTCATATTGTGTTTCAAAACAGTGTTTGGATGTGATAACAAGCTGTTTTATCATGTTTGTAATGTTACACATGCATTTCCAAACAAGTAGTAAGTCTTGCATTTAGGCGTTCAAAACAGCGTTTGCTGGCGCTGTAAGCGCTCTAAACAGTGTTTCTGAGCATAACTTGGAGCAAAAGTGCAACATTTGAAGAATGAACAGAAAACTCATATTTTGAATGAAAACAGTGTTTGGATGTGATAACAAGCTGTTTTATCATGTTTGTAATGTTACACATGCATTTCAAAACAAGTAGTAAGTATTGCATATAGACGTTCAAAAAAGGGTTTGCTGGCGCTGTAAGCGCTCTAAACAGTGTTTCTGAGCATAACTTGTGGCAAAAGTGCAACATTTGAAGAATGAACTGAAAACTCATATTTTGAATGAAAACAGTGTTTGGATGTGATAACAAGCTGTTTTATCATGTTTGTAATGTTACACATGCATTTCCAAACAAGTAGTGAGTCTTGCATTTAGGCGTTCAAAACAGCGTTTGCTGGCGCTGTAAGCGCTCTAAACAGTGTTTCTGAGCATAACTTGTGGCAAAAGTGCAACTTTTGAAGAATGAACTGAAAACTCATATTTTGTTTCAAAACAGTGTTTGGATGTGATAACAAGCTGTTTTATCATGTTTGTAATGTTACACATGCATTTCCAAACAAGTAGTAAGTTTTGCATTTAGGCGTTCAAAACAGCGTTTGCTGGCGCTGTAAGCGCTCTAAACAGTGTTTCTGAGCATAACTTGTGGCAAAAGTGCAACTTTTGAAGAATGAACTGAAAACTCATATTTTGTTTCAAAACAGTGTTTGGATGTGATAACAAGCTGTTTTATCATGTTTGTAATGTTACACATGCATTTCCAAACAAGTAGTAAGTCTTGCATTTAGGCGTTCAAAACAGCGTTTGCTGGCGCTGTAAGCGCTCTAAACAGTGTTTCTGAGCATAACTTGGAGCAAAAGTGCAACATTTGAAGAATGAACAGAAAACTCATACTTTGAATGAAAACAGTGTTTGGATGTGATAACAAGCTGTTTTATCATGTTTGTAATGTTACACATGCATTTCAAAACAAGTAGTAAGTATTGCATATAGACGTTCAAAAAAGGGTTTGCTGGCGCTGTAAGCGCTCTAAACAGTTTTTCTGAGCATAACTTGTGGCAAAAGTGCAACATTTGAAGAATGAACTGAAAACTAATATTTTGAATGAAAACAGTGTTTGGATGTGATAACAAGCTGTTTTATCATGTTTGTAATGTTACACATGCATTTCCAAACAAGTAGTGAGTCTTGCATTTAGGCGTTCAAAACAGCGTTTGCTGGCGCTGTAAACGCTATAAACAGTGTTTCTGAGCATAACTTGTAGCAAAAGTGCAACTTTTGAAGAATGAACTGAAAACTCATATTTTAATTGAAAACAGTAAGCGCAGTGTTTGGATGTGATAAGCTGTTTTATCATGTATGTAATGTTACACATGCATTTCCAAACAAGTAGTAAGTCTTGCATTTAGGCGTTCAAAACAGCGTTTGCTGGCGCTGTAAGCGCTCTAAACAGTGTTTCTGAGCATAACTTGGAGCAAAAGTGCAACATTTGAAGAATGAACAGAAAACTCATATTTTGAATGAAAACAGTGTTTGGATGTGATAACAAGCTGTTTTATCATGTTTGTAATGTTACACATGCATTTCAAAACAAGTAGTAAGTCTTGCATATAGACGTTCAAAAAAGGGTTTGCTGGCGCTGTAAGCGCTCTAAACAGTGTTTCTGAGCATAACTTGTGGCAAAAGTGCAACTTTTGAAGAATGAACTGAAAACTCATATTTTGAATGAAAACAGTGTTTGGATGTGATAAGCTGTTTTATCATGTATGTAATGTTACACATGCATTTCCAAACAAGTAGTAAGTTTTGCATTTAGGCGTTCAAAACAGCGTTTGCTGGCGCTGTAAGCGCTCTAAACAGTGTTTCTGAGCATAACTTGTGGCAAAAGTGCAACATTTGAAGAATGAACTGAAAACTCATATTTTGAATGAAAACAGTGTTTGGATGTGATAACAAGCTGTTTTATCATGTTTGTAATGTTACACATGCATTTCCAAACAAGTAGTGAGTCTTGCATTTAGGCGTTCAAAACAGCGTTTGCTGGCGCTGTAAGCGCTCTAAACAGTGTTTCTGAGCATAACTTGTGGCAAAAGTGCAACTTTTGAAGAATGAACTGAAAACTCATATTTTGTTTCAAAACAGTGTTTGGATGTGATAACAAGCTGTTTTATCATGTTTGTAATGTTACACATGCATTTCCAAACAAGTAGTAAGTTTTGCATTTAGGCGTTCAAAACAGCGTTTGCTGGCGCTGTAAGCGCTCTAAACAGTGTTTCTGAGCATAACTTGTGGCAAAAGTGCAACTTTTGAAGAATGAACTGAAAACTCATATTTTGTTTCAAAACAGTGTTTGGATGTGATAACAAGCTGTTTTATCATGTTTGTAATGTTACACATGCATTTCCAAACAAGTAGTAAGTCTTGCATTTAGGCGTTCAAAACAGCGTTTGCTGGCGCTGTAAGCGCTCTAAACAGTGTTTCTGAGCATAACTTGGAGCAAAAGTGCAACATTTGAAGAATGAACAGAAAACTCATATTTTGAATGAAAACAGTGTTTGGATGTGATAACAAGCTGTTTTATCATGTTTGTAATGTTACACATGCATTTCAAAACAAGTAGTAAGTATTGCATATAGACGTTCAAAAAAGGGTTTGCTGGCGCTGTAAGCGCTCTAAACAGTGTTTCTGAGCATAACTTGTGGCAAAAGTGCAACATTTGAAGAATGAACTGAAAACTAATATTTTGAATGAAAACAGTGTTTGGATGTGATAACAAGCTGTTTTATCATGTTTGTAATGTTACACATGCATTTCCAAACAAGTAGTGAGTCTTGCATTTAGGCGTTCAAAACAGCGTTTGCTGGCGCTGTAAACGCTATAAACAGTGTTTCTGAGCATAACTTGTAGCAAAAGTGCAACTTTTGAAGAATGAACTGAAAACTCATATTTTGTTTCAAAACAGTGTTTGGATGTGATAACAAGCTGTTTTATCATGTTTGTAATGTTACACATGCATTTCCAAACAAGTAGTAAGTCTTGCATTTAGGCGTTCAAAACAGCGTTTGCTGGCGCTGTAAAGCGCTCTAAACAGTGTTTCTGAGCATAACTTGGAGCAAAAGTGCAACTTTTGAAGAATGAACTGAAAACTCATATTTTGAATGAAAACAGTGTTTGGATGTGATAACAAGCTGTTTTATCATGTTTGTAATGTTACACATGCATTTCCAAACAAGTAGCAAGTCTTGCATTTAGGTGTTCAAAACAGCGTTTGCTGGCACTGTAAGCGCTCTAAACAGTGTTTCTGAGCATAACTTGGAGCAAAAGTGCAACTTTTGAAGAATGAACAGAAAACTCATATTTTGTTTCAAAACAGTGTTTGGATGTGATAACAAGCTGTTTTATCATGTTTGTAATGTTACACATGCATTTCCAAACAAGTAGTAAGTCTTGCATTTAGGCGTTCAAAACAGCGTTTGCTGGCGCTGTAAGCGCTCTAAACAGTGTTTCTGAGCATAACTTGGAGCAAAAGTGCAACATTTGAAGAATGAACAGAAAACTCATATTTTGAATGAAAACAGTGTTTGGATGTGATAACAAGCTGTTTTATCATGTTTGTAATGTTACACATGCATTTCCAAACAAGTAGTAAGTCTTGCATATAGACGTTCAAAAAAGGGTTTGCTGGCGCTGTAAGCGCTCTAAACAGTGTTTCTGAGCATAACTTGTGGCAAAAGTGCAACATTTGAAGAATGAACTGAAAACTAATATTTTGAATGAAAACAGTGTTTGGATGTGATAACAAGCTGTTTTATCATGTTTGTAATGTTACACATGCATTTCCAAACAAGTAGTAAGTCTTGCATTTAGGCGTTCAAAACAGCGTTTGCTGGCACTGTAAGCGCTCTAAACAGTGTTTCTGAGCATAACTTGGAGCAAAAGTGCAACTTTTGAAGAATGAACTGAAAACTCATATTTTGTTTCAAAACAGTGTTTGGATGTGATAACAAGCTGTTTTATCATGTTTGTAATGTTACACATGCATTTCCAAACAAGTAGTAAGTCTTGCATTTAGGCGTTCAAAACAGCGTTTGCTGGCGCTGTAAGCGCTCTAAACAGTGTTTCTGAGCATAACTTGGAGCAAAAGTGCAACTTTTGAAGAATGAACTGAAAACTCATATTTTGAATGAAAACAGTGTTTGGATGTGATAACAAGCTGTTTTATCATGTTTGTAATGTTACACATGCATTTCCAAACAAGTAGCAAGTCTTGCATTTAGGTGTTCAAAACAGCGTTTGCTGGCACTGTAAGCGCTCTAAACAGTGTTTCTGAGCATAACTTGGAGCAAAAGTGCAACATTTGAAGAATGAACAGAAAACTCATATTTTGAATGAAAACAGTGTTTGGATGTGATAACAAGCTGTTTTATCATGTTTGTAATGTTACACATGCATTTCCAAACAAGTAGTAAGTCTTGCATATAGACGTTCAAAAAAGGGTTTGCTGGCGCTGTAAGCGCTCTAAACAGTGTTTCTGAGCATAACTTGTAGCAAAAGTGCAACTTTTGAAGAATGAACTGAAAACTCATATTTTAATTGAAAACAGTAAGCGCAGTGTTTGGATGTGATAAGCTGTTTTATCATGTTTGTAATGTTACACATGCATTTCCAAAACAAGTAGTAAGTCTTGCATTTAGGCGTTCAAAACAGCGTTTGCTGGCGCTGTAAGCGCTCTAAACAGTGTTTCTGAGCATAACTTGTGGCAAAAGTGCAACTTTTGAAGAATGAACTGAAAACTCATATTTTGTTTCAAAACAGTGTTTGGATGTGATAACAAGCTGTTTTATCATGTTTGTAATGTTACACATGCATTTCCAAACAAGTAGTAAGTCTTGCATTTAGGTGTTCAAAACAGCGTTTGCTGGCGCTGTAAGCGCTCTAAACAGTGTTTCTGAGCATAACTTGGAGCAAAAGTGCAACTTTTGAAGAATGAACTGAAAACTCATATTTTGTTTCAAAACAGTGTTTGGATGTGATAACAAGCTGTTTTATCATGTTTGTAATGTTACACATGCATTTCCAAACAAGTAGTAAGTCTTGCATTTAGGCGTTCAAAACAGCGTTTGCTGGCGCTGTAAGCGCTCTAAACAGTGTTTCTGAGCATAACTTGGAGCAAAAGTGCAACTTTTGAAGAATGAACAGAAAACTCATATTTTGTTTCAAAACAGTGTTTGGATGTGATAACAAGCTGTTTTATCATGTTTGTAATGTTACACATGCATTTCCAAACAAGTAGTAAGTCTTGCATTTAGGCGTTCAAAACAGCGTTTGCTGGCGCTGTAAGCGCTCTAAACAGTGTTTCTGAGCATAACTTGGAGCAAAAGTGCAACTTTTGAAGAATGAACTGAAAACTCATATTTTGAATGAAAACAGTGTTTGGATGTGATAACAAGCTGTTTTATCATGTTTGTAATGTTACACATGCATTTCCAAACAAGTAGCAAGTCTTGCATTTAGGTGTTCAAAACAGCGTTTGCTGGCACTGTAAGCGCTCTAAACAGTGTTTCTGAGCATAACTTGGAGCAAAAGTGCAACTTTTGAAGAATGAACAGAAAACTCATATTTTGTTTCAAAATAGTGTTTGGATGTGATAACAAGCTGTTTTATCATGTTTGTAATGTTACACATGCATTTCCAAACAAGTAGTAAGTCTTGCATTTAGGCGTTCAAAACAGCGTTTGCTGGCGCTGTAAGCGCTCTAAACAGTGTTTCTGAGCATAACTTGGAGCAAAAGTGCAACATTTGAAGAATGAACAGAAAACTCATATTTTGAATGAAAACAGTGTTTGGATGTGATAACAAGCTGTTTTATCATGTTTGTAATGTTACACATGCATTTCAAAACAAGTAGTAAGTCTTGCATATAGACGTTCAAAAAAGGGTTTGCTGGCGCTGTAAGCGCTCTAAACAGTGTTTCTGAGCATAACTTGTGGCAAAAGTGCAACTTTTGAAGAATGAACTGAAAACTCATATTTTGAATGAAAACAGTGTTTGGATGTGATAAGCTGTTTTATCATGTATGTAATGTTACACATGCATTTCCAAACAAGTAGTAAGTCTTGCATTTAGGCGTTCAAAACAGCGTTTGCTGGCGCTGTAAGCGCTCTAAACAGTGTTTCTGAGCATAACTTGTGGCAAAAGTGCAACTTTTGAAGAATGAACTGAAAACTCATATTTTGTTTCAAAACAGTGTTTGGATGTGATAACAAGCTGTTTTATCATGTTTGTAATGTTACACATGCATTTCCAAACAAGTAGTAAGTCTTGCATTTAGGCATTCAAAACAGCGTTTGCTGGCGCTGTAAGCGCTCTAAACAGTGTTTCTGAGCATAACTTGGAGCAAAAGTGCAACTTTTGAAGAATGAACTGAAAACTCATATTTTGTTTCAAAACAGTGTTTGGATGTGATAACAAGCTGTTTTATCATGTTTGTAATGTTACACATGCATTTCCAAACAAGTAGTAAGTCTTGCATTTAGGCGTTCAAAACAGCGTTTGCTGGCGCTGTAAGCGCTCTAAACAGTGTTTCTGAGCATAACTTGGAGCAAAAGTGCAACTTTTGAAGAATGAACTGAAAACTCATATTTTGAATGAAAACAGTGTTTGGATGTGATAACAAGCTGTTTTATCATGTTTGTAATGTTACACATGCATTTCCAAACAAGTAGTAAGTCTTGCATATAGACGTTCAAAAAAGGGTTTGCTGGCGCTGTAAGCGCTCTAAACAGTGTTTCTGAGCATAACTTGTAGCAAAAGTGCAACTTTTGAAGAATGAACTGAAAACTCATATTTTAATTGAAAACAGTAAGCGCAGTGTTTGGATGTGATAAGCTGTTTTATCATGTTTGTAATGTTACACATGCATTTCCAAAACAAGTAGTAAGTCTTGCATTTAGGCGTTCAAAACAGCGTTTGCTGGCGCTGTAAGCGCTCTAAACAGTGTTTCTGAGCATAACTTGTGGCAAAAGTGCAACTTTTGAAGAATGAACTGAAAACTCATATTTTGTTTCAAAACAGTGTTTGGATGTGATAACAAGCTGTTTTATCATGTTTGTAATGTTACACATGCATTTCCAAACAAGTAGTAAGTCTTGCATTTAGGTGTTCAAAACAGCGTTTGCTGGCGCTGTAAGCGCTCTAAACAGTGTTTCTGAGCATAACTTGGAGCAAAAGTGCAACTTTTGAAGAATGAACTGAAAACTCATATTTTGTTTCAAAACAGTGTTTGGATGTGATAACAAGCTGTTTTATCATGTTTGTAATGTTACACATGCATTTCCAAACAAGTAGTAAGTCTTGCATTTAGGCGTTCAAAACAGCGTTTGCTGGCGCTGTAAGCGCTCTAAACAGTGTTTCTGAGCATAACTTGGAGCAAAAGTGCAACTTTTGAAGAATGAACTGAAAACTCATATTTTGAATGAAAACAGTGTTTGGATGTGATAACAAGCTGTTTTATCATGTTTGTAATGTTACACATGCATTTCCAAACAAGTAGCAAGTCTTGCATTTAGGTGTTCAAAACAGCGTTTGCTGGCACTGTAAGCGCTCTAAACAGTGTTTCTGAGCATAACTTGGAGCAAAAGTGCAACTTTTGAAGAATGAACAGAAAACTCATATTTTGTTTCAAAACAGTGTTTGGATGTGATAACAAGCTGTTTTATCATGTTTGTAATGTTACACATGCATTTCCAAACAAGTAGTAAGTCTTGCATTTAGGCGTTCAAAACAGCGTTTGCTGGCGCTGTAAGCGCTCTAAACAGTGTTTCTGAGCATAACTTGGAGCAAAAGTGCAACATTTGAAGAATGAACAGAAAACTCATATTTTGAATGAAAACAGTGTTTGGATGTGATAACAAGCTGTTTTATCATGTTTGTAATGTTACACATGCATTTCCAAACAAGTAGTAAGTCTTGCATATAGACGTTCAAAAAAGGGTTTTGCTGGCGCTGTAAGCGCTCTAAACAGTGTTTCTGAGCATAACTTGTGGCAAAAGTGCAACATTTGAAGAATGAACTGAAAACTAATATTTTGAATGAAAACAGTGTTTGGATGTGATAACAAGCTGTTTTATCATGTTTGTAATGTTACACATGCATTTCCAAACAAGTAGTAAGTCTTGCATATAGACGTTCAAAAAAGGGTTTGCTGGCGCTGTAAGCGCTCTAAACAGTGTTTCTGAGCATAACTTGGAGCAAAAGTGCAACTTTTGAAGAATGAACTGAAAACTCATATTTTGTTTCAAAACAGTGTTTGGATGTGATAACAAGCTGTTTTATCATGTTTGTAATGTTACACATGCATTTCCAAACAAGTAGTAAGTCTTGCATTTAGGCGTTCAAAACAGCGTTTGCTGGCGCTGTAAGCGCTCTAAACAGTGTTTCTGAGCATAACTTGGAGCAAAAGTGCAACTTTTGAAGAATGAACTGAAAACTCATATTTTGAATGAAAACAGTGTTTGGATGTGATAACAAGCTGTTTTATCATGTTTGTAATGTTACACATGCATTTCCAAACAAGTAGCAAGTCTTGCATTTAGGTGTTCAAAACAGCGTTTGCTGGCACTGTAAGCGCTCTAAACAGTGTTTCTGAGCATAACTTGGAGCAAAAGTGCAACATTTGAAGAATGAACAGAAAACTCATATTTTGAATGAAAACAGTGTTTGGATGTGATAACAAGCTGTTTTATCATGTTTGTAATGTTACACATGCATTTCCAAACAAGTAGTAAGTCTTGCATATAGACGTTCAAAAAAGGGTTTGCTGGCGCTGTAAGCGCTCTAAACAGTGTTTCTGAGCATAACTTGTAGCAAAAGTGCAACTTTTGAAGAATGAACTGAAAACTCATATTTTAATTGAAAACAGTAAGCGCAGTGTTTGGATGTGATAAGCTGTTTTATCATGTTTGTAATGTTACACATGCATTTCCAAAACAAGTAGTAAGTCTTGCATTTAGGCGTTCAAAACAGCGTTTGCTGGCGCTGTAAGCGCTCTAAACAGTGTTTCTGAGCATAACTTGTGGCAAAAGTGCAACTTTTGAAGAATGAACTGAAAACTCATATTTTGTTTCAAAACAGTGTTTGGATGTGATAACAAGCTGTTTTATCATGTTTGTAATGTTACACATGCATTTCCAAACAAGTAGTAAGTCTTGCATTTAGGTGTTCAAAACAGCGTTTGCTGGCGCTGTAAGCGCTCTAAACAGTGTTTCTGAGCATAACTTGGAGCAAAAGTGCAACTTTTGAAGAATGAACTGAAAACTCATATTTTGTTTCAAAACAGTGTTTGGATGTGATAACAAGCTGTTTTATCATGTTTGTAATGTTACACATGCATTTCCAAACAAGTAGTAAGTCTTGCATTTAGGCGTTCAAAACAGCGTTTGCTGGCGCTGTAAGCGCTCTAAACAGTGTTTCTGAGCATAACTTGGAGCAAAAGTGCAACTTTTGAAGAATGAACAGAAAACTCATATTTTGTTTCAAAACAGTGTTTGGATGTGATAACAAGCTGTTTTATCATGTTTGTAATGTTACACATGCATTTCCAAACAAGTAGTAAGTCTTGCATTTAGGCGTTCAAAACAGCGTTTGCTGGCGCTGTAAGCGCTCTAAACAGTGTTTCTGAGCATAACTTGGAGCAAAAGTGCAACTTTTGAAGAATGAACTGAAAACTCATATTTTGAATGAAAACAGTGTTTGGATGTGATAACAAGCTGTTTTATCATGTTTGTAATGTTACACATGCATTTCCAAACAAGTAGCAAGTCTTGCATTTAGGTGTTCAAAACAGCGTTTGCTGGCACTGTAAGCGCTCTAAACAGTGTTTCTGAGCATAACTTGGAGCAAAAGTGCAACTTTTGAAGAATGAACAGAAAACTCATATTTTGTTTCAAAACAGTGTTTGGATGTGATAACAAGCTGTTTTATCATGTTTTGTAATGTTACACATGCATTTCCAAACAAGTAGTAAGTCTTGCATTTAGGCGTTCAAAACAGCGTTTGCTGGCGCTGTAAGCGCTCTAAACAGTGTTTCTGAGCATAACTTGGAGCAAAAGTGCAACATTTGAAGAATGAACAGAAAACTCATATTTTGAATGAAAACAGTGTTTGGATGTGATAACAAGCTGTTTTATCATGTTTGTAATGTTACACATGCATTTCCAAACAAGTAGTAAGTCTTGCATATAGACGTTCAAAAAAGGGTTTGCTGGCGCTGTAAGCGCTCTAAACAGTGTTTCTGAGCATAACTTGTGGCAAAAGTGCAACATTTGAAGAATGAACTGAAAACTAATATTTTGAATGAAAACAGTGTTTGGATGTGATAACAAGCTGTTTTATCATGTTTGTAATGTTACACATGCATTTCCAAACAAGTAGTAAGTCTTGCATTTAGGCGTTCAAAACAGCGTTTGCTGGCACTGTAAGCGCTCTAAACAGTGTTTCTGAGCATAACTTGGAGCAAAAGTGCAACTTTTGAAGAATGAACTGAAAACTCATATTTTGTTTCAAAACAGTGTTTGGATGTGATAACAAGCTGTTTTATCATGTTTGTAATGTTACACATGCATTTCCAAACAAGTAGTAAGTCTTGCATTTAGGCGTTCAAAACAGCGTTTGCTGGCGCTGTAAGCGCTCTAAACAGTGTTTCTGAGCATAACTTGGAGCAAAAGTGCAACTTTTGAAGAATGAACTGAAAACTCATATTTTGAATGAAAACAGTGTTTGGATGTGATAACAAGCTGTTTTATCATGTTTGTAATGTTACACATGCATTTCCAAACAAGTAGCAAGTCTTGCATTTAGGTGTTCAAAACAGCGTTTGCTGGCACTGTAAGCGCTCTAAACAGTGTTTCTGAGCATAACTTGGAGCAAAAGTGCAACTTTTGAAGAATGAACAGAAAACTCATATTTTGTTTCAAAACAGTGTTTGGATGTGATAACAAGCTGTTTTATCATGTTTGTAATGTTACACATGCATTTCCAAACAAGTAGTAAGTCTTGCATTTAGGCGTTCAAAACAGCGTTTGCTGGCGCTGTAAGCGCTCTAAACAGTGTTTCTGAGCATAACTTGGAGCAAAAGTGCAACATTTGAAGAATGAACAGAAAACTCATATTTTGAATGAAAACAGTGTTTGGATGTGATAACAAGCTGTTTTATCATGTTTGTAATGTTACACATGCATTTCCAAACAAGTAGTAAGTCTTGCATATAGACGTTCAAAAAAGGGTTTGCTGGCGCTGTAAGCGCTCTAAACAGTGTTTCTGAGCATAACTTGTAGCAAAAGTGCAACTTTTGAAGAATGAACTGAAAACTCATATTTTAATTGAAAACAGTAAGCGCAGTGTTTGGATGTGATAAGCTGTTTTATCATGTTTGTAATGTTACACATGCATTTCCAAAACAAGTAGTAAGTCTTGCATTTAGGCGTTCAAAACAGCGTTTGCTGGCGCTGTAAGCGCTCTAAACAGTGTTTCTGAGCATAACTTGTGGCAAAAGTGCAACTTTTGAAGAATGAACTGAAAACTCATATTTTGTTTCATAACAGTGTTTGGATGTGATAACAAGCTGTTTTATCATGTTTGTAATGTTACACATGCATTTCCAAACAAGTAGTAAGTCTTGCATTTAGGCGTTCAAAACAGCGTTTGCTGGCGCTGTAAGCGCTCTAAACAGTGTTTCTGAGCATAACTTGGAGCAAAAGTGCAACTTTTGAAGAATGAACTGAAAACTCATATTTTGTTTCAAAACAGTGTTTGGATGTGATAACAAGCTGTTTTATCATGTTTGTAATGTTACACATGCATTTCCAAACAAGTAGTAAGTCTTGCATTTAGGCGTTCAAAACAGCGTTTGCTGGCGCTGTAAGCGCTCTAAACAGTGTTTCTGAGCATAACTTGGAGCAAAAGTGCAACTTTTGAAGAATGAACTGAAAACTCATATTTTGTTTCAAAACAGTGTTTGGATGTGATAACAAGCTGTTTTATCATGTTTGTAATGTTACACATGCATTTCCAAACAAGTAGTAAGTCTTGCATTTAGGCGTTCAAAACAGCGTTTGCTGGCGCTGTAAGCGCTCTAAACAGTGTTTCTGAGCATAACTTGGAGCAAAAGTGCAACTTTTGAAGAATGAACAGAAAACTCATATTTTGTTTCAAAACAGTGTTTGGATGTGATAACAAGCTGTTTTATCATGTTTGTAATGTTACACATGCATTTCCAAACAAGTAGTAAGTCTTGCATTTAGGCGTTCAAAACAGCGTTTGCTGGCGCTGTAAGCGCTCTAAACAGTGTTTCTGAGCATAACTTGGAGCAAAAGTGCAACATTTGAAGAATGAACAGAAAACTCATATTTTGAATGAAAACAGTGTTTGGATGTGATAACAAGCTGTTTTATCATGTTTGTAATGTTACACATGCATTTCCAAACAAGTAGTAAGTCTTGCATATAGACGTTCAAAAAAGGGTTTGCTGGCGCTGTAAGCGCTCTAAACAGTGTTTCTGAGCATAACTTGTAGCAAAAGTGCAACTTTTGAAGAATGAACTGAAAACTCATATTTTAATTGAAAACAGTAAGCGCAGTGTTTGGATGTGATAAGCTGTTTTATCATGTTTGTAATGTTACACATGCATTTCCAAAACAAGTAGTAAGTCTTGCATTTAGGCGTTCAAAACAGCGTTTGCTGGCGCTGTAAGCGCTCTAAACAGTGTTTCTGAGCATAACTTGTGGCAAAAGTGCAACTTTTGAAGAATGAACTGAAAACTCATATTTTGTTTCAAAACAGTGTTTGGATGTGATAACAAGCTGTTTTATCATGTTTGTAATGTTACACATGCATTTCCAAACAAGTAGTAAGTCTTGCATTTAGGCGTTCAAAACAGCGTTTGCTGGCGCTGTAAGCGCTCTAAACAGTGTTTCTGAGCATAACTTGGAGCAAAAGTGCAACTTTTGAAGAATGAACTGAAAACTCATATTTTGTTTCAAAACAGTGTTTGGATGTGATAACAAGCTGTTTTATCATGTTTGTAATGTTACACATGCATTTCCAAACAAGTAGTAAGTCTTGCATTTAGGCGTTCAAAACAGCGTTTGCTGGCGCTGTAAGCGCTCTAAACAGTGTTTCTGAGCATAACTTGGAGCAAAAGTGCAACTTTTGAAGAATGAACTGAAAACTCATATTTTGTTTCAAAACAGTGTTTGGATGTGATAACAAGCTGTTTTATCATGTTTGTAATGTTACACATGCATTTCCAAACAAGTAGTAAGTCTTGCATTTAGGCGTTCAAAACAGCGTTTGCTGGCGCTGTAAGCGCTCTAAACAGTGTTTCTGAGCATAACTTGGAGCAAAAGTGCAACTTTTGAAGAATGAACTGAAAACTCATATTTTGTTTCAAAACAGTGTTTGGATGTGATAACAAGCTGTTTTATCATGTTTGTAATGTTACACATGCATTTCCAAACAAGTAGTAAGTCTTGCATTTAGGCGTTCAAAACAGCGTTTGCTGGCGCTGTAAGCGCTCTAAACAGTGTTTCTGAGCATAACTTGGAGCAAAAGTGCAACTTTTGAAGAATGAACAGAAAACTCATATTTTGTTTCAAAACAGTGTTTGGATGTGATAACAAGCTGTGTTATCATGTTTGTAATGTTACACATGCATTTCCAAACAAGTAGTAAGTCTTGCATTTAGGCGTTCAAAACAGCGTTTGCTGGCGCTGTAAGCGCTCTAAACAGTGTTTCTGAGCATAACTTGGAGCAAAAGTGCAACATTTGAAGAATGAACAGAAAACTCATATTTTGAATGAAAACAGTGTTTGGATGTGATAACAAGCTGTTTTATCATGTTTGTAATGTTACACATGCATTTCCAAACAAGTAGTAAGTCTTGCATATAGACGTTCAAAAAAGGGTTTGCTGGCGCTGTAAGCGCTCTAAACAGTGTTTCTGAGCATAACTTGTAGCAAAAGTGCAACTTTGAAGAATGAACTGAAAACTCATATTTTAATTGAAAACAGTAAGCGCAGTGTTTGGATGTGATAAGCTGTTTTATCATGTTTGTAATGTTACACATGCATTTCCAAAACAAGTAGTAAGTCTTGCATTTAGGCGTTCAAAACAGCGTTTTGCTGGCGCTGTAAGCGCTCTAAACAGTGTTTCTGAGCATAACTTGTGGCAAAAGTGCAACTTTTGAAGAATGAACTGAAAACTCATATTTTGTTTCAAAACAGTGTTTGGATGTGATAACAAGCTGTTTTATCATGTTTGTAATGTTACACATGCATTTCCAAACAAGTAGTAAGTCTTGCATTTAGGCGTTCAAAACAGCGTTTGCTGGCGCTGTAAGCGCTCTAAACAGTGTTTCTGAGCATAACTTGGAGCAAAAGTGCAACTTTTGAAGAATGAACTGAAAACTCATATTTTGTTTCAAAACAGTGTTTGGATGTGATAACAAGCTGTTTTATCATGTTTGTAATGTTACACATGCATTTCCAAACAAGTAGTAAGTCTTGCATTTAGGCGTTCAAAACAGCGTTTGCTGGCGCTGTAAGCGCTCTAAACAGTGTTTCTGAGCATAACTTGGAGCAAAAGTGCAACTTTTGAAGAATGAACTGAAAACTCATATTTTGTTTCAAAACAGTGTTTGGATGTGATAACAAGCTGTTTTATCATGTTTGTAATGTTACACATGCATTTCCAAACAAGTAGTAAGTCTTGCATTTAGGCGGTTCAAAACAGCGTTTGCTGGCGCTGTAAGCGCTCTAAACAGTGTTTCTGAGCATAACTTGGAGCAAAAGTGCAACTTTTGAAGAATGAACAGAAAACTCATATTTTGAATGAAAACAGTGTTTGGATGTGATAACAAGCTGTTTTATCATGTTTGTAATGTTACACATGCATTTCCAAACAAGTAGTAAGTCTTGCATATAGACGTTCAAAAAAGGGTTTGCTGGCGCTGTAAGCGCTCTAAACAGTGTTTCTGAGCATAACTTGTAGCAAAAGTGCAACTTTTGAAGAATGAACTGAAAACTCATATTTTAATTGAAAACAGTAAGCGCAGTGTTTGGATGTGATAAGCTGTTTTATCATGTTTGTAATGTTACACATGCATTTCCAAAACAAGTAGTAAGTCTTGCATTTAGGCGTTCAAAACAGCGTTTGCTGGCGCTGTAAGCGCTCTAAACAGTGTTTCTGAGCATAACTTGTGGCAAAAGTGCAACTTTTGAAGAATGAACTGAAAACTCATATTTTGTTTCAAAACAGTGTTTGGATGTGATAACAAGCTGTTTTATCATGTTTGTAATGTTACACATGCATTTCCAAACAAGTAGTAAGTCTTGCATTTAGGCGTTCAAAACAGCGTTTGCTGGCGCTGTAAGCGCTCTAAACAGTGTTTCTGAGCATAACTTGGAGCAAAAGTGCAACTTTTGAAGAATGAACTGAAAACTCATATTTTGTTTCAAAACAGTGTTTGGATGTGATAACAAGCTGTTTTATCATGTTTGTAATGTTACACATGCATTTCCAAACAAGTAGTAAGTCTTGCATTTAGGCGTTCAAAACAGCGTTTTGCTGGCGCTGTAAGCGCTCTAAACAGTGTTTCTGAGCATAACTTGGAGCAAAAGTGCAACTTTTGAAGAATGAACTGAAAACTCATATTTTGTTTCAAAACAGTGTTTGGATGTGATAACAAGCTGTTTTATCATGTTTGTAATGTTACACATGCATTTCCAAACAAGTAGTAAGTCTTGCATTTAGGCGTTCAAAACAGCGTTTGCTGGCGCTGTAAGCGCTCTAAACAGTGTTTCTGAGCATAACTTGGAGCAAAAGTGCAACTTTTGAAGAATGAACTGAAAACTCATATTTTGTTTCAAAACAGTGTTTGGATGTGATAACAAGCTGTTTTATCATGTTTGTAATGTTACACATGCATTTCCAAACAAGTAGTAAGTCTTGCATTTAGGCGTTCAAAACAGCGTTTGCTGGCGCTGTAAGCGCTCTAAACAGTGTTTCTGAGCATAACTTGGAGCAAAAGTGCAACTTTTGAAGAATGAACAGAAAACTCATATTTTGTTTCAAAACAGTGTTTGGATGTGATAACAAGCTGTGTTATCATGTTTGTAATGTTACACATGCATTTCCAAACAAGTAGTAAGTCTTGCATTTAGGCGTTCAAAACAGCGTTTGCTGGCGCTGTAAGCGCTCTAAACAGTGTTTCTGAGCATAACTTGGAGCAAAAGTGCAACATTTGAAGAATGAACAGAAAACTCATATTTTGAATGAAAACAGTGTTTGGATGTGATAACAAGCTGTTTTATCATGTTTGTAATGTTACACATGCATTTCCAAACAAGTAGTAAGTCTTGCATATAGACGTTCAAAAAAGGGTTTGCTGGCGCTGTAAGCGCTCTAAACAGTGTTTCTGAGCATAACTTGTAGCAAAAGTGCAACTTTTGAAGAATGAACTGAAAACTCATATTTTAATTGAAAACAGTAAGCGCAGTGTTTGGATGTGATAAGCTGTTTTATCATGTTTGTAATGTTACACATGCATTTCCAAAACAAGTAGTAAGTCTTGCATTTAGGCGTTCAAAACAGCGTTTGCTGGCGCTGTAAGCGCTCTAAACAGTGTTTCTGAGCATAACTTGTGGCAAAAGTGCAACTTTTGAAGAATGAACTGAAAACTCATATTTTGTTTCAAAACAGTGTTTGGATGTGATAACAAGCTGTTTTATCATGTTTGTAATGTTACACATGCATTTCCAAACAAGTAGTAAGTCTTGCATTTAGGCGTTCAAAACAGCGTTTGCTGGCGCTGTAAGCGCTCTAAACAGTGTTTCTGAGCATAACTTGGAGCAAAAGTGCAACTTTTGAAGAATGAACTGAAAACTCATATTTTGTTTCAAAACAGTGTTTGGATGTGATAACAAGCTGTTTTATCATGTTTGTAATGTTACACATGCATTTCCAAACAAGTAGTAAGTCTTGCATTTAGGCGTTCAAAACAGCGTTTGCTGGCGCTGTAAGCGCTCTAAACAGTGTTTCTGAGCATAACTTGGAGCAAAAGTGCAACTTTTGAAGAATGAACTGAAAACTCATATTTTGTTTCAAAACAGTGTTTGGATGTGATAACAAGCTGTTTTATCATGTTTGTAATGTTACACATGCATTTCCAAACAAGTAGTAAGTCTTGCATTTAGGCGTTCAAAACAGCGTTTGCTGGCGCTGTAAGCGCTCTAAACAGTGTTTCTGAGCATAACTTGGAGCAAAAGTGCAACTTTTGAAGAATGAACTGAAAACTCATATTTTGAATGAAAACAGTGTTTGGATGTGATAACAAGCTGTTTTATCATGTTTGTAATGTTACACATGCATTTCCAAACAAGTAGTAAGTCTTGCATATAGACGTTCAAAAAAGGGTTTGCTGGCGCTGTAAGCGCTCTAAACAGTGTTTCTGAGCATAACTTGTAGCAAAAGTGCAACTTTTGAAGAATGAACTGAAAACTCATATTTTAATTGAAAACAGTAAGCGCAGTGTTTGGATGTGATAAGCTGTTTTATCATGTTTGTAATGTTACACATGCATTTCCAAAACAAGTAGTAAGTCTTGCATTTAGGTGTTCAAAACAGCGTTTGCTGGCGCTGTAAGCGCTCTAAACAGTGTTTCTGAGCATAACTTGTGGCAAAAGTGCAACTTTTGAAGAATGAACTGAAACTCATATTTTGTTTCAAAACAGTGTTTGGATGTGATAACAAGCTGTTTTATCATGTTTGTAATGTTACACATGCATTTCCAAACAAGTAGTAAGTCTTGCATTTAGGCGTTCAAAACAGCGTTTGCTGGCGCTGTAAGCGCTCTAAACAGTGTTTCTGAGCATAACTTGGAGCAAAAGTGCAACATTTGAAGAATGAACAGAAAACTCATATTTTGAATGAAAACAGTGTTTGGATGTGATAACAAGCTGTTTTATCATGTTTGTAATGTTACACATGCATTTCCAAAACAAGTAGTAAGTCTTGCATTTAGGCGTTCAAAACAGCGTTTGCTGGCGCTGTAAGCGCTCTAAACAGTGTTTCTGAGCATAACTTGTGGCAAAAGTGCAACTTTTGAAGAATGAACTGAAAACTCATATTTTGTTTCAAAACAGTGTTTGGATGTGATAACAAGCTGTTTTATCATGTTTGTAATGTTACACATGCGCATTTCCAAACAAGTAGTAAGTCTTGCATTTAGGCGTTCAAAACAGCGTTTGCTGGCGCTGTAAGCGCTCTAAACAGTGTTTCTGAGCATAACTTGGAGCAAAAGTGCAACTTTTGAAGAATGAACTGAAAACTCATATTTTGTTTCAAAACAGTGTTTGGATGTGATAACAAGCTGTTTTATCATGTTTGTAATGTTACACATGCATTTCCAAACAAGTAGTAAGTCTTGCATTTAGGCGTTCAAAACAGCGTTTGCTGGCGCTGTAAGTGCTCTAAACAGTGTTTCTGAGCATAACTTGGAGCAAAAGTGCAACTTTTGAAGAATGAACTGAAAACTCATATTTTGTTTCAAAACAGTGTTTGGATGTGATAACAAGCTGTTTTATCATGTTTGTAATGTTACACATGCATTTCCAAACAAGTAGTAAGTCTTGCATTTAGGCGTTCAAAACAGCGTTTGCTGGCGCTGTAAGCGCTCTAAACAGTGTTTCTGAGCATAACTTGGAGCAAAAGTGCAACTTTTGAAGAATGAACTGAAAACTCATATTTTGAATGAAAACAGTGTTTGGATGTGATAACAAGCTGTTTTATCATGTTTGTAATGTTACACATGCATTTCCAAACAAGTAGTAAGTCTTGCATATAGACGTTCAAAAAAGGGTTTGCTGGCGCTGTAAGCGCTCTAAACAGTGTTTCTGAGCATAACTTGTAGCAAAAGTGCAACTTTTGAAGAATGAACTGAAAACTCATATTTTAATTGAAAACAGTAAGCGCAGTGTTTGGATGTGATAAGCTGTTTTATCATGTTTGTAATGTTACACATGCATTTCCAAAACAAGTAGTAAGTCTTGCATTTAGGCGTTCAAAACAGCGTTTGCTGGCGCTGTAAGCGCTCTAAACAGTGTTTCTGAGCATAACTTGTGGCAAAAGTGCAACTTTTGAAGAATGAACTGAAAACTCATATTTTGTTTCAAAACAGTGTTTGGATGTGATAACAAGCTGTTTTATCATGTTTGTAATGTTACACATGCATTTCCAAACAAGTAGTAAGTCTTGCATTTAGGCGTTCAAAACAGCGTTTGCTGGCGCTGTAAGCGCTCTAAACAGTGTTTCTGAGCATAACTTGGAGCAAAAGTGCAACATTTGAAGAATGAACAGAAAACTCATATTTTGAATGAAAACAGTGTTTGGATGTGATAACAAGCTGTTTTATCATGTTTGTAATGTTACACATGCATTTCCAAACAAGTAGTAAGTCTTGCATATAGACGTTCAAAAAAGGGTTTGCTGGCGCTGTAAGCGCTCTAAACAGTGTTTCTGAGCATAACTTGTGGCAAAAGTGCAACTTTTGAAGAATGAACTGAAAACTCATATTTTGAATGAAAACAGTGTTTGGATGTGATAAGCTGTTTTATCATGTATGTAATGTTACACATGCATTTCCAAACAAGTAGTAAGTCTTGCATTTAGGCGTTCAAAACAGCGTTTGCTGGCGCTGTAAGCGCTCTAAACAGTGTTTCTGAGCATAACTTGGAGCAAAAGTGCAACATTTGAAGAATGAACAGAAAACTCATATTTTGAATGAAAAACAGTGTTTGGATGTGATAACAAGCTGTTTTATCATGTTTGTAATGTTACACATGCATTTCAAAACAAGTAGTAAGTCTTGCATATAGACGTTCAAAAAAGGGTTTGCTGGCGCTGTAAGCGCTCTAAACAGTGTTTCTGAGCATAACTTGTGGCAAAAGTGCAACTTTTGAAGAATGAACTGAAAACTCATATTTTGAATGAAAACAGTGTTTGGATGTGATAAGCTGTTTTATCATGTATGTAATGTTACACATGCATTTCCAAACAAGTAGTAAGTCTTGCATTTAGGCGTTCAAAACAGCGTTTGCTGGCGCTGTAAGCGCTCTAAACAGTGTTTCTGAGCATAACTTGTGGCAAAGTGCAACTTTTGAAGAATGAACTGAAAACTCATATTTTGTTTCAAAACAGTGTTTGGATGTGATAACAAGCTGTTTTATCATGTTTGTAATGTTACACATGCATTTCCAAACAAGTAGTAAGTCTTGCATTTAGGCATTCAAAACAGCGTTTGCTGGCGCTGTAAGCGCTCTAAACAGTGTTTTCTGAGCATAACTTGGAGCAAAAGTGCAACTTTTGAAGAATGAACTGAAAACTCATATTTTGTTTCAAAACAGTGTTTGGATGTGATAACAAGCTGTTTTATCATGTTTGTAATGTTACACATGCATTTCCAAACAAGTAGTAAGTCTTGCATTTAGGCGTTCAAAACAGCGTTTGCTGGCGCTGTAAGCGCTCTAAACAGTGTTTCTGAGCATAACTTGGAGCAAAAGTGCAACTTTTGAAGAATGAACTGAAAACTCATATTTTGAATGAAAACAGTGTTTGGATGTGATAACAAGCTGTTTTATCATGTTTGTAATGTTACACATGCATTTCCAAACAAGTAGTAAGTCTTGCATATAGACGTTCAAAAAAGGGTTTGCTGGCGCTGTAAGCGCTCTAAACAGTGTTTCTGAGCATAACTTGTAGCAAAAGTGCAACTTTTGAAGAATGAACTGAAAACTCATATTTTAATTGAAAACAGTAAGCGCAGTGTTTGGATGTGATAAGCTGTTTTATCATGTTTGTAATGTTACACATGCATTTCCAAAACAAGTAGTAAGTCTTGCATTTAGGCGTTCAAAACAGCGTTTGCTGGCGCTGTAAGCGCTCTAAACAGTGTTTCTGAGCATAACTTGTGGCAAAAGTGCAACTTTTGAAGAATGAACTGAAAACTCATATTTTGTTTCAAAACAGTGTTTGGATGTGATAACAAGCTGTTTTATCATGTTTGTAATGTTACACATGCATTTCCAAACAAGTAGTAAGTCTTGCATTTAGGTGTTCAAAACAGCGTTTGCTGGCGCTGTAAGCGCTCTAAACAGTGTTTCTGAGCATAACTTGGAGCAAAAGTGCAACATTTGAAGAATGAACAGAAAACTCATATTTTGAATGAAAACAGTGTTTGGATGTGATAACAAGCTGTTTTATCATGTTTGTAATGTTACACATGCATTTCCAAACAAGTAGTAAGTCTTGCATATAGACGTTCAAAAAAGGGTTTGCTGGCGCTGTAAGCGCTCTAAACAGTGTTTCTGAGCATAACTTGTGGCAAAAGTGCAACTTTTGAAGAATGAACTGAAAACTCATATTTTGAATGAAAACAGTGTTTGGATGTGATAAGCTGTTTTATCATGTATGTAATGTTACACATGCATTTCCAAACAAGTAGTAAGTCTTGCATTTAGGCGTTCAAAACAGCGTTTGCTGGCGCTGTAAGCGCTCTAAACAGTGTTTCTGAGCATAACTTGGAGCAAAAGTGCAACATTTGAAGAATGAACAGAAAACTCATATTTTGAATGAAAACAGTGTTTGGATGTGATAACAAGCTGTTTTATCATGTTTGTAATGTTACACATGCATTTCAAAACAAGTAGTAAGTCTTGCATATAGACGTTCAAAAAGGGTTTGCTGGCGCTGTAA